>NC_142174.1:4022909-4077792 GCF_029865625.1 Vigna umbellata | reverse complement strand
TCCACATTGTCCACTTCGTCAACTTCGTCAACTTCGTCATCTTCGTCCACTTCCTCCACTTCGTCCACTTCGTCCACTTCAGCCACTTCGTCCACTTCGTCAACTTCGTCAACTTGGTCCACTTCGTCAACTTGGTCAACTTCGTCCACTTCCTTCACTTGCTCCACTTCCGCCACTTCCTCCACTTATTCAACCTCCTCCTCTTCGTCAACTTCGTCCACTTGGTTGACTTCGTCCACTTCGACCACTTCGTCAACTTCCTCCACTTCCTCCACTTCCTCCACGTCCGCCACTTCCTCCACTTCCTGAACTTCCTCCACTTCCTCCACTTCCTCCACTTCCTTCACTTATTCAACTTCCTCCACTTCTTCCACTTCATGAACTTCGTCCACTTCGTCAACTTCCTCCACTTGCTCCACTTCGTCCACTTCCTCCACTTCCTCCACTTCCTCCACTTCCTCCACTTCCTCCACTTCCTCCATTTCGTCCACTTCGTCAACGTCGTCCCCTTCCTCCACTTCCTCCACTTCCTCCACTTCCTCAACTTCCTCCACTTCCTCCACTTCCTCCACTTCCTCCACTTCCTCCACTTCCTCCACTTCCTCTACTTCGTCCACTTCCTCCACTTCCTCCACTTCCTCCATTTCATCCACTTCCTCCACTTCCTCCACTTCATCAACTTCGTCCACTTCGTCAACTTCTTCCACTTTGTCCACTTCTTCCACTTCCTTCACTTCGTCCACTTCGTCAACTTCGTGCACTTCGTCCACTTCGTCAACTTTGTCAACTTCGTCATCTTCGTCCACTTCGTCCACTTCCTCCACTTCCTCCACTTTGTCCACTTCGTCCACTTCCTCCACTTCCTCCACTTCGTCCACTTCGTCCACTTCAGCCACTTTGTCAACTTTGTCAACTTCGTCCGCTTCCTTCACTTGCTCCACTTCCACCACTTCCTCCATTTATTCAACCTCCTCCTCTTCGTCAACTTCGTCCTCTTGGTTCACTTCGTCCACTTCGACCACTTCGTCAACTTCCTCCACTTCCTCCACGTCCTTCACTTCCTCCACCTTGTTAAATTCCTCCACTCCGTCCACTTCGTCCCCTTCCTCCACTTCCTCCACTTCCTCCACTTCCTCCACTTCCTCCACTTCCTTCACTTCCTCCACCTTGTCAACTTCGTCCACTTCCTCCACTTCCTCCACTTCCTCCACTTCCTCCACTTCCTCCACTTCCTCCACTTCCTCTACTTCCTCCACTTCCTCCACTTCCTGCACTTCGTCCACTTCCTCCACTTCGTCCACTTCCTCCACTTCGTCCACTTCGTCCACTTCCTCCACTTCATCAACTTCGTCCACGTCGTCCACGTCGTCCCCTTCGTCCAGTTAGTCTACTTCCTCCACTTCCTTCACTTCCTCCACTTCGTCCACTTTGTGAACTTCCTCCACTTCCTCCATTTCGTCCACTTCGTCAACTTCGTGCACTTCGTCCACTTCGTCAACTTCGTCCACTTCGTCCACTTCGTCCACTTCGTCAACTTCTTCCACTTCATCAACTGCCTACAGTTCCTCCACTTCGTCCACTTCGTCCACTTCGTCAGCTTCGTCCACTTCCTCCACTTGCTCCACTTCGTCCAGTTCGTCCACTTCCTCCACTTCCTCAACTTCCTCCATTTCCTCCACTTCCTCGACTTCCTCCACTTCTTCCACTTCCTCCACTTCCTCCACTTCCTCCACTTCGTCACTTCGTCCACTTCGTCCACTTCGTCCACTTCGTCCATTTCCTCCACTTCCTCCACTTCCTCCACTTCCTTCACTTCCTCCACTTCGTCAATTTCGTCCAGTTCCTCCACTTCTTGCACTTCGTCCATTTCCTCCACTTCCTCCACTTCATCAACTTCCTTCACTTTGTCAATGTCGTCCACTTCCTCAACTTCCTCCACTTTGTTAACTTCGTCCACTTCCTTCACTTCCTCCACTTCGTCCACTTCCTCCTCTTCCTCCACTTCGTCCACTTCCTTCACTTCCTCGACTTCGTCAACTTCGTCCACTTCGTCAACTTCGTCGACTTCTTCCACTTCGTCAATTTCCTCCATTTCCTCCACTTCCTCCACTTCCTCCACTTCCTCCACTTCCTCCACTTCGTCCATTTCGTCCACTTCGTCCACTTCGTCCACTTCGTCCACTTCGCCCACTTCGTCCACTTCGTCCACTTCGTCCACTTCGTCAACTTAGTCAACTTCGTCCGCTTCCATCACTTGCTCCACTTCCGCCACTTCCTCCATTTATTCAACCTCCTCCTCTTCGTCAACTTCGTCCACTTGGTTCACTTCGTCCACTTCGACCACTTCGTCAACTTCCTCCACTTCCTCCACGTCCTTCACTTCCTCCACCTTGTTAACTTCCTCCACTCCGTCCACTTCGTCCCCTTCCTCCACTTCCTCCACTTCCTCCACTTCCTCCACTTCCTTCACTTCCTCCACCTTGTCAACTTCGTCCACTTCGTCCACTTCCTCCACTTCCTCCACTTCCTCCACTTCCTCAACTTCCTCCACTTCCTCCACTTCCTGCACTTCGTCCACTTCGTCCACTTCCTCCACTTCCTCCACTTCGTCCACTTCGTCCACTTCCTCCACTTCATCAACTTCGTCCACGTCGTCCATGTCGTCCACTTCGTCCACTTCGTCTACTTCCTCCACTTCCTTCACTTCCTCCACTTCGTCCACTTTGTCAACTTCCTCCACTTCCTCCTTTTCGTCCACTTCGTCAACTTCGTGCACTTCGTCCACTTCGTCAACTTCCTCCACTTCGTCCACTTCGTCAACTTCTTCCACTTCATCAACTGCCTCCAGTTCCTCCACTTCGTCCACTTCGTCCACTTCGTCAACTTCGTCCACTTCCTCCACTTGCTCCACTTCGTCCAGTTCGTCCACTTCCTCCACTTCCTCAACTTCCTCCATTTCCTCCACTTCCTCGACTTCCTCCACTTCTTCCACTTCCTCCACTTCCTCCACTTCCTCCACTTCGTCACTTCGTCCACTTCGTCAAAGTCGTCAACTTCGTCAACTTCGTCCACTTCGTCCATTTCCTCCACTTCCTCCACTTCCTCCACTTCCTCCACTTCTTGCACTTCGTCCATTTCCTAAACTTCCTCCACTTCATCAACTTCCTTCACTTTGTCAATGCCGTCCACTTCCTCCACTTCCTCAACTTCCTCCACTTTGTTAACTTCGTCCACTTCCTTCACTTCCTCCACTTGTCCACTTCCTCCTCTTCCTCCACTTCGTCCACTTCCTTCACTTCCTCGACTTCGTCAACTTCGTCCACTTCGTCAACTTCGTCGACTTCTTCCACTTCGTCAATTTCCTCCACTTCCTCCGCTTCCTCCACTTCCTCCACTTCGTCCACTTCGTCCACTTCGTCCACTTCGTCCACTTCGTCCACTTCGCCCACTTCGTCCACTTCGTCCACTTCGTCCACTTCGTCCACTTCGTCAACTTAGTCAACTTCGTCCGCTTCCTTCACTTGCTCCACTTCCGCCACTTCCTCCATTTATTCAACCTCCTCCTCTTCGTCAACTTCGTCCACTTGGTTCACTTCGTCCACTTCGACCACTTCGTCAACTTCCTCCACTTCCTCCACGTCCTTCACTTCCTCCACCTTGTTAACTTCCTCCACTCCGTCCACTTCGCCCTCTTCCTCCACTTCCTCCACTTCCTCCACTTCCTCCACTTCCTCCACTTCCTCCACTTCCTTCACTTCCTCCACCTTGTCAACCTCGTCCACTTCCTCCACTTCCTCCACTTCCTGCACTTCGTCCACTTCCTCCACTTCCTCCACTTTGTCCACTTCGTCCACTTCGTCCACTTCCTCCACTTCATCAACTTCGTCCACGTCGTCCACGTCGTCCACTTCGTCCGCTTCGTCTACTTCCCCCACTTCCTTCACTTCCTCCACTTCGTCCACTTTGTCAACTTCCTCCACTTCCTCCATTTCGTCCACTTCGTCAACTTCGTGCACTTCGTCCACTTCGTCAACTTCGTACACTTCGTCCACTTCGTCAACTTCGTCCACTTCGTCCACTTCGTCAACTTCTTCCACTTCATCAACTGCCTCTAGTTCCTCCACTTCGTCCACTTCGTCCACTTCCTCCACTTGCTCCACTTCGTCCAGTTCGTCCACTTCCTCCCCTTCCTCAACTTCCTCCATTTCCTCCACTTCCTCGACTTCCTCCACTTCTTCCACTTCCTCCACTTCCTCCACTTCCTCCACTTCGTCCACTTCGTCAACGTCGTCCACTTCCTCCACTTCGTCCACTTCGTCCATTTCCTCCACTTCCTCCACATCCTTCACTTCCTCCACTTCGTCAACTTCCTCTTCTTCGTCAACTTCGTCCAGTTCCTCCACTTCTTGCACTTCGTCCATTTCCTCCACTTCCTCCACTTCCTCAACTTCCTTCACTTTGTCAATGTCGTCCACTTCCTCCACTTCCTCAACTTCCTCCACTTTGTTAACTTCGTCCACTTCCTTCACTTCCTCCACTTCCTCCACTTCCTCCTCTTCCTCCACTTCCTCCACTTCCTCCACTTCCTCGACTTCGTCAACTTCGTCCACTTCGTCAACTTCGTCGACTTCTTCCACTTCGTCAATTTCCTCCACTTCCTCCACTTCCTCCACTTCCTCCACTTCCTCCACTTCCTCCACTTCCTCCACTTCCTCCACTTCATCCACTTCCTCCACTTCCTCCACTTCGCCCACTTCGTTCACTTCGTCCACTTCGTCAACTTAGTCAACTTCGTCCACTTCCTTCACTTGCTCCACTTCCTCCACTTCCTCCACTTATTCAACTTCCTCCTCTTCGTCAACTTCGTCCACTTGGTTAACTTTGTCCACTTCGTCCACTTCGACCACTTCGTCAACTTCCTCCACTTCCTCCACTTCCTCCACTTCCTCCACTTCATCCACTTCCTCCACTTCCTCCACTTCCTCCACTTCCTCCACTTCCTCCACTTCCTCCACGTCCGCCACTTCCTCCACTTCCTCAACTTCCTCCACTTCCTCCACTTCCTCCGCTTCCTTTACTTATTCAACTTCCTCCTCTTCGTCAACTTCGTCCACTTGGTTCAGTTCGTCCACTTCGTCCACTTCGACCACTTCGTCAACTTCCTCCACTTCTTCCACTTCATCAACTTCGTCCACTTCGTCAACTTCCTCCACTTGCTCCACTTGCTCCACTTCCTCCACTTGCTCCACTTCCTCCACTTGCTCCACTTCGTCCACTTCCTCCACTTCGTCCACTTCCTCCACTTCCTCCACTTCCTCCACTTCCTCCATTTCCTCCACTTCCTGCACTTCGTCCACTTCGACCACTTCGTCAACTTCCTCCACTTCCTCCACGTCCTTCACTTCCTCCACCTTGTCAACTTCGTCCACTCCGTCCACTTCGTCCCCTTCCTCCACTTCCTCCACTGCCTCAACTTCCTCCACTTCCTCCACTTCCTCCACTTCCTCCACTTCCTCCACTTCCTTCACTTCCTCCACCTTGTAAACTTCGTCCACTTCGTCCACTTCGTCCACTTCCTCCACTTCCTCCACTTCCTCCACTTCCTCAACTTGCTCCACTTCCTCCACTTCCTGCACTTCGTCCACTTCGTCCACTTCGTCCACTTCCTCCACTTCGTCCACTTCCTCCACTTCCTCCATTTCATCAACTTCGTCCACGTCGTCCACGTCGTCCACTTCGTCCACTTCATCTACTCCCTCCACTTCCTTCACTTCCTCCACTTCGTCCACTTTGTCAACTTCCTCCACTTCCTCCATTTCGTCCACTTCGTCAACTTCGTGCACTTCGTCCACTTCGTCAACTTCGTCCACTTCGTCCACTTCCTCAACTTCTTCCACTTCATCAACTGCCTCCACTTCGTCCACTTCGTCAACTTCGTCCACTTGCTCCACTTCGTCCAGTTCGTCCACTTCCTCCACTTCCTCCACTTCCTCCACTTCCTCCACTTCCTTCACTTCCTGCACTTTGTCAACTTCCTCCACTTCGTCAACTTCGTCCAGTTCCTCCACTTCTTGCACTTCGTCCATTTCTTCCACTTCCTCCACTTCATCAACTTCCTTCACTTTGTCAATGTCGTCCACTTCCTCCACTTCCTCAACTTCCTCCACTTCGTTAACTTCGTGCACTTCCTTCACTTCCTCCACTTCGTCCACTTCCTCCTCTTCCTCCACTTCGTCCACTTCCTCCACTTCCTCGACTTCGTCAACTTCGTCCACTTCGTCAACTTCGTCGACTTCTTCCACTTCGTCAATTTCCTCCACTTCCTCCATTTCCTCCACTTCCTCCACTTCCTCCACTTCCTCCACTTCCTCCACTTCCTCCACTTCCTCCACTTCCTCCACTTCCTCCACTTCGTCCACTTCGTCCACTTCGTCCACTTCGCCCACTTCGTCCACTTAGTCAACTTAGTCAACTTCGTCCACTTCCTTCACTTGCTCCACTTCCTCCACTTCCTCCACTTATTCAACTTCCTCCTCTTCGTCAACCTCGTCCACTTGGTTAACTTTGTCCACTTCGTCCACTTCGACCACTTCGTCAACTTCCTTCACTTCCTCCACGTCGTCCACTTCCTCCACTTCGTCCACTTCCTCCACTTCGTCGACTTCATCACTTTCCTCCACTTCGTCCACTTCGTCCACTTCGTCCACTTCCTTCACTTGCTCCACTTCCTCCACTTCCTCCACTTATTCAACTTCCTCCTCTTCGTCAACTTCGTCCACTTGGTTCATTTCGACCACTTCTTCCACTTCCTGAACTTCGTCCACTTCGTCAACTTCGTCCACTTCCTCCACTTCCTCCACATCCTCCACTTCGTCTACTTCGTCCACTTCCTCCACTTTGTCCACTTCGTCCACTTCCTCCATTTCCTCCACTTCGTCAACGTCGTCCCCTTCCTCCGCTTACTCCACTTCCTTCACTTCCTCAACATCCTCCACTTCCTCCACTTCTTCCACTTCGTCCACTTCGTCCACTTCGTCCACTTCCTCCACTTCGTCCACTTCGTCCACTTCCTCCACTTCCTCCACTTCCTCTACTTCGTCCACTTCCTCCACTTCGTCCACTTCGTCCACTTCCTCCACTTCTTCCACTTTGTCAACTTCCTCCACTTCGTCAACTTCGTCCACTTCGTCCACTTCGTCCACTTCGTCAACTTCGTCCACTTCGTCCACTTCGTCCACTTCCTCCACTTCTTCCACTTCCTCCACCTCCTCCACTTCCTCCACTTCGTCCACTTCGTCCACTTCCGCCACTTCCTCCACTTCCTCCACTTCCTCCACTTCCTCCACTTCCTCCACTTCCTCCACGTCAGCCACGTCCGCCACTTCCTCCACTTCCTCCACTTCGTCAACTTCGTCCACTTCGTCCACTTCGTCAACTTAGTCAACTTCGTCCACTTCCATCACTTGCTCCACTTCCTCGACTTCCTCCACTTATTCAACTTCCTCCTCTTCGTCAACCTCGTCCACTTGGTTAACTTTGTCCACTTCGTCCACTTCGACCACTTCGTCAACTTCGCCCACTTCCTCCACTTCGTCCACTTCCTCCACTTCGTCCACTTCCTCCACTTCGTCGACTTCATCCACTTCCTCCACTTCGTCCACTTCGTCCACTTCCTCCACTTCCTCCACTTCCTCGACTTCCTCCACTTCAGCCACTTCGTCCACTTCGTCAACTTGGTCAACTTCGTCCACTTCCTTCACTTGCTCCACTTCCGCCACTTCCTCCACTTATTCAACCTCCTCCTCTTCGTCAACTTCGTCCACTTGGTTCACTTCGTCCACTTCGACCACTTCGTTAACTTCCTCCATTTCCTCCACTTCCTCCACTTCCTCCACGTCCGCCACTTCCTCCACTTCCTGAGCTTCCTCCACTTCCTCCACTTCCTTCACTTCCTCCACCTCGTCAACTTCGTCCACTTCCTCCACTTCCTGAACTTCCTCCACTTCCTCCACTTCCTCCACTTCCTCCACTTCCTTCGCTTCATCCACCTCGTCAACTTCGTCCACTTCCTCCACTTCCTCCACTTCGTCAACTACCTCCACTTCCCCCACTTCCTCCACTTCCTCAACTTCCTCCATTTCCTCCACTTCCTCAACTTCCTCGACTTCCTCCACTTCCTCCACTTTCTCCACTTCGTCAACTTCGTCCACTTCGTCCACGTCGTCCACTTCCTCCACTTCGTCAACTTCGTCCACTTCGTCCATTTCCTCCACGTCCTTCATTCGTCCACTTCCTTCACTTCCTCCACTTCCTCCACTTCCTCAACTTCCTCCACTTCCTCAACTTCGTCCACTTCATCCACTTCGTCAACTTCGTCCACTTCGTCATCTTCGTCCACTTCGTCAACTTCTTCCACTTCGTCAACTTCCTCCTCTTCGTCCAGCTCGTCCACTTCCTCCACTTCCTGAACTAAGTCCACTTCGTCCATTCGTCAACTTCGTCCACTTCCTCCACTTCCTCCACTTCCTCCACTTCCTCCATTTCCTCCACTTCCTCGACTTCCTCCACTTCCTCCACTTCCTCCACTTCCTCCACTTCCTCCACTTCCTCCACTTCTTCCACTTCCTGAACTTCGTCCACTTCGTCAACTTCGTCCATTTCCTCCACTTCCTCCACTTCGTCCACTTCGTCCACTTCGCCCACTTCGTCCACTTCGTCCACTTCGTCAACTTAGTCAACTTCGTCCACTTCCTTCACTTGCTCCACTTGCTCCACTTCCTCCACTTATTCAACTTCCTCCTCTTCGTCAACCTCGTCCACTTGGTTAACTTTGTCCACTTCGACCACTTCGTCAACTTCCTTCACTTCCTCCACTTCGTCCACTTCCTCCACATCGTCCACTTCCTCCACTTCGTCGACTTCATCCACTTCGTCCACTTCGTCCACTTCGTCCACTTCCTTCACTTGCTCCACTTCCTCCACTTCCTCCACTTCCTCCACTTATTCAACTTCCTCCTCTTCGTCAACTTCGTCCACTTGGTTCATTTCGACCACTTCTTCCACTTCCTGACCTTCGTCCACTTCCTCCACTTCCTCCACTTCCTCCACATCCTCCACTTCGTCTACTTCGTCCACTTCCTCCACTTTGTCCACTTCGTCCACTTCCTCCATTTCCTCCACTTCGTCAACGTCGTCCCCTTCCTCCACTTACTCCACCTCCTCCACTTCCTCAACATCCTCCACTTCCTCCACTTCTTCCACTTCGTCCACTTCGTCAACTTCGTCCACTTCCTCCACTTCCTCCACTTCGTCCACTTCCTCCACTTCGTCCAGTTCCTCTACTTCGTCCACTTCCTCCACTTCGTCCACTTCCTCCACTTCCTCCACTTTGTCAACTTCCTCCACTTCGTCAACTTCGTCCACTTCGTCCACTTCGTCCACTTCGTCAACTTCGTCCACTTCCTCCACTTCCTCCACTTCCTCCACTTCTTCCACTTCCTCCACCTCCTCCACTTCCTCCACTTCCTCCACTTCGTCCACTTCCGCCACTTCCTCCACTTCCTCCACTTCCTCCACTTCCTCCACTTCCTCCACTTCCTCCACTTCCTCCACTTCCTCCACTTCCTCCACGTCAGCCACGTCCGCCACTTCCTCCACTTCCTCCACTTCGTCAACTTCGTCCACTTCGTCCACTTCGTCAACTTAGTCAACTTCGTCCACTTCCTACACTTGCTCCACTTCCTCCACTTCCTCCACTTATTCAACTTCCTCCTCTTCGTCAACCTCGTCCACTTGGTTAACTTTGTCCACTTCCTCCACTTCCTCCACGTCCTTCACTTCCTCCACCTTGTCAACTTCGTCCACTCCGTCCACTTCGTTCCCTTCCTCCACTTCCTCCACTGCCTCAACTTCCTCCACTTCCTCCACTTCCTCCACTTCCTCCACTTCCTTCACTTCCTCCACCTTGTCAACTTCGTCCACTTCCTCCACTTCGTCCACTTCCACCACTTCCTCCACTTCCTCCACTTCCTCCACTTCCTCAACTTCCTCCACTTCCTCCACTTCCTGCACTTCGTCCACTTCGTCCACTTCGTCCACTTCGTCCACTTCATCTACTTCGTCCACTTCCTCCACTTCCTCCATTTCATCAACTTCGTCCACGTCGTCCACGTCGTCCACTTCGTCCACTTCATCTACTCCCTCCACTTCCTTCACTTCCTCCACTTCGTCCACTTTGTCAACTTCCTCCACTTCCTCCATTTCGTCCACTTCGTCAACTTCGTGCACTTCGTCCACTTCGTCAACTTCGTCCACTTCGTCCACTTCCTCAACTTCTTCCACTTCATCAACTGCCTCCACTTCGTCCACTTCGTCAACTTCGTCCACTTGCTCCACTTCGTCCAGTTCGTCCACTTCCTCCACTTCCTCCACTTCCTCCACTTCCTCCACTTCCTTCACTTCCTGCACTTTGTCAACTTCCTCCACTTCGTCAACTTCGTCCAGTTCCTCCACTTCTTGCACTTCGTCCATTTCTTCCACTTCCTCCACTTCATCAACTTCCTTCACTTTGTCAATGTCGTCCACTTCCTCCACTTCCTCAACTTCCTCCACTTCGTTAACTTCGTGCACTTCCTTCACTTCCTCCACTTCGTCCACTTCCTCCTCTTCCTCCACTTCGTCCACTTCCTCCACTTCCTCGACTTCGTCAACTTCGTCCACTTCGTCAACTTCGTCGACTTCTTCCACTTCGTCAATTTCCTCCACTTCCTCCACTTCCTCCACTTCCTCCACTTCCTCCACTTCCTCCACGTCAGCCACGTCCGCCACTTCCTCCACTTCCTCCACTTCGTCAACTTCGTCCACTTCGTCCACTTCGTCAACTTAGTCAACTTCGTCCACTTCCTTCACTTGCTCCACTTCCTCCACTTCCTCCACTTATTCAACTTCCTCCTCTTCGTCAACCTCGTCCACTTGGTTAACTTTGTCCACTTCGTCCACTTCGACCACTTCGTCAACTTCCTTCACTTCCTCCACTTCGTCCACTTCCTCCACTTCGTCCACTTCCTCCACTTCGTCGACTTCATCACTTTCCTCCACTTCGTCCACTTCGTCCACTTCGTCCACTTCCTTCACTTGCTCCACTTCCTCCACTTCCTCCACTTATTCAACTTCCTCCTCTTCGTCAACTTCGTCCACTTGGTTCATTTCGACCACTTCTTCCACTTCCTGAACTTCGTCCACTTCGTCAACTTCGTCCACTTCCTCCACTTCCTCCACTTCCTCCACATCCTCCACTTCGTCTACTTCGTCCACTTCCTCCACTTTGTCCACTTCGTCCACTTCCTCCATTTCCTCCACTTCGTCAACGTCGTCCCCTTCCTCCGCTTACTCCACTTCCTTCACTTCCTCAACATCCTCCCCTTCCTCCACTTCTTCCACTTCGTCCACTTCGTCCACTTCGTCCACTTCCTCCACTTCCTCCACTTCGTCCACTTCCTCCACTTCCTCCACTTCCTCTACTTCGTCCACTTCCTCCACTTCGTCCACTTCGTCCACTTCCTCCACTTCTTCCACTTTGTCAACTTCCTCCACTTCGTCAACTTCGTCCACTTCGTCCACTTCGTCCACTTCGTCAACTTCGTCCACTTCGTCCACTTCGTCCACTTCCTCCACTTCTTCCACTTCCTCCACCTCCTCCACTTCCTCCACTTCGTCCACTTCGTCCACTTCCGCCACTTCCTCCACTTCCTCCACTTCCTCCACTTCCTCCACTTCCTCCACTTCCTCCACGTCAGCCACGTCCGCCACTTCCTCCACTTCCTCCACTTCGTCAACTTCGTCCACTTCGTCCACTTCGTCAACTTAGTCAACTTCGTCCACTTCCATCACTTGCTCCACTTCCTCGACTTCCTCCACTTATTCAACTTCCTCCTCTTCGTCAACCTCGTCCACTTGGTTAACTATGTCCACTTCGTCCACTTCGACCACTTCGTCAACTTCGTCCACTTCCTCCACTTCGTCCACTTCCTCCACTTCGTCCACTTCCTCCACTTCGTCGACTTCATCCACTTCCTCCACTTCGTCCACTTCCTCCACTTCCTCCACTTCCTCGACTTCCTCCACTTCAGCCACTTCGTCCACTTCGTCAACTTGGTCAACTTCGTCCACTTCCTTCACTTGCTCCACTTCCGCCACTTCCTCCACTTATTCAACCTCCTCCTCTTCGTCAACTTCGTCCACTTGGTTCACTTCGTCCACTTCGACCACTTCGTTAACTTCCTCCATTTCCTCCACTTCCTCCACTTCCTCCACGTCCGCCACTTCCTCCACTTCCTGAGCTTCCTCCACTTCCTCCACTTCCTTCACTTCCTCCACCTCGTCAACTTCGTCCACTTCCTCCACTTCCTGAACTTCCTCCACTTCCTCCACTTCCTCCACTTCCTCCACTTCCTTCGCTTCATCCACCTAGTCAACTTCGTCCACTTCCTCCACTTCCTCCACTTCCTCCACTTCGTCAACTACCTCCACTTCCCCCACTTCCTCCACTTCCTCAACTTCCTCCATTTCCTCCACTTCCTCAACTTCCTCGACTTCCTCCACTTCCTCCACTTTCTCCACTTCGTCAACTTCGTCCACTTCGTCCACGTCGTCCACTTCCTCCACTTCGTCAACTTCGTCCACTTCGTCCATTTCCTCCACGTCCTTCATTCGTCCACTTCCTTCACTTCCTCCACTTCCTCCACTTCCTCAACTTCCTCCACTTCCTCAACTTCGTCCACTTCATCCACTTCGTCAACTTCGTCCACTTCGTCATCTTCGTCCACTTCGTCAACTTCTTCCACTTCGTCAACTTCCTCCTCTTCGTCCAGCTCGTCCACTTCCTCCACTTCCTGAACTAAGTCCACTTCGTCCATTCGTCAACTTGGTCCACTTCCTCCACTTCCTCCACTTCCTCCACTTCCTCCATTTCCTCCACTTCCTCGACTTCCTCCACTTCCTCCACTTCCTCCACTTCCTCCACTTCCTCCACTTCCTCCACTTCTTCCACTTCCTGAACTTCGTCCACTTCGTCAACTTCGTCCATTTCCTCCACTTCCTCCACTTCGTCCACTTCGTCCACTTCGCCCACTTCGTCCACTTCGTCCACTTCGTCAACTTAGTCAACTTCGTCCACTTCCTTCACTTGCTCCACTTCCTCCACTTCCTCCACTTATTCAACTTCCTCCTCTTCGTCAACCTCGTCCACTTGGTTAACTTTGTCCACTTCGACCACTTCGTCAACTTCCTTCACTTCCTCCACTTCGTCCACTTCCTCCACTTCGTCCACTTCCTCCACTTCGTCGACTTCATCCACTTCGTCCACTTCGTCCACTTCGTCCACTTCCTTCACTTGCTCCACTTCCTCCACTTCCTCCACTTCCTCCACTTATTCAACTTCCTCCTCTTCGTCAACTTCGTCCACTTGGTTCATTTCGACCACTTCTTCCACTTCCTGAACTTCGTCCACTTCGTCCACTTCCTCCACTTCCTCCACTTCCTCCACATCCTCCACTTCGTCTACTTCGTCCACTTCCTCCACTTTGTCCACTTCGTCCACTTCCTCCATTTCCTCCACTTCGTCAACGTCGTCCCCTTCCTCCACTTACTCCACCTCCTCCACTTCCTCAACATCCTCCACTTCCTCCACTTCTTCCACTTCATCCACTTCGTCAACTTCGTCCACTTCCTCCACTTCGTCCACTTCCTCCACTTCGTCCAGTTCCTCTACTTCGTCCACTTCCTCCACTTCGTCCACTTCCTCCACTTCCTCCACTTTGTCAACTTCCTCCACTTCGTCAACTTCGTCCACTTCGTCCACTTCGTCCACTTCGTCAACTTCGTCCACTTCCTCCACTTCCTCCACTTCCTCCACTTCTTCCACTTCCTCCACCTCCTCCACTTCCTCCACTTCCTCCACTTCGTCCACTTCCGCCACTTCCTCCACTTCCTCCACTTCCTCCACTTCCTCCACTTCCTCCACTTCCTCCACTTCCTCCACTTCCTCCACTTCCTCCACGTCAGCCACGTCCGCCACTTCCTCCACTTCCTCCACTTCGTCAACTTCGTCCACTTCGTCCACTTCGTCAACTTAGTCAACTTCGTCCACTTCCTTCACTTGCTCCACTTCCTCCACTTCCTCCACTTATTCAACTTCCTCCTCTTCGTCAACCTCGTCCACTTGGTTAACTTTGTCCACTTCCTCCACTTCCTCCACGTCCTTCACTTCCTCCACCTTGTCAACTTCGTCCACTCCGTCCACTTCGTCCCCTTCCTCCACTTCCTCCACTGCCTCAACTTCCTCCACTTCCTCCACTTCCTCCACTTCCTCCACTTCCTTCACTTCCTCCACCTTGTCAACTTCGTCCACTTCCTCCACTTCGTCCACTTCCACCACTTCCTCCACTTCCTCCACTTCCTCCACTTCCTCCACTTCCTCAACTTCCTCCACTTCCTCCACTTCCTGCACTTCGTCCACTTCGTCCACTTCGTCCACTTCCTCTACTTCGTCCACTTCCTCCACTTCCTCCATTTCATCAACTTCGTCCACGTCGTCCACGTCGTCCACTTCGTCCACTTCATCTACTCCCTCCACTTCCTTCACTTCCTCCACTTCGTCCACTTTGTCAACTTCCTCCACTTCCTCCATTTCGTCCACTTCGTCAACTTCGTGCACTTCGTCCACTTCGTCAACTTCGTCCACTTCGTCCACTTCCTCAACTTCTTCCACTTCATCAACTGCCTCCACTTCGTCCACTTCGTCAACTTCGTCCACTTGCTCCACTTCGTCCAGTTCGTCCACTTCCTCCACTTCCTCCACTTCCTCCACTTTCTCCACTTCCTCCACTTCCTTCACTTCCTCCACTTCGTCAACTTCGTCCAGTTCCTCCACTTCTTGCACTTCGTCCATTTCTTCCACTTCCTCCACTTCATCAACTTCCTTCACTTTGTCAATGTCGTCCACTTCCTCCACTTCCTCAACTTCCTCCACTTCGTTAACTTCGTGCACTTCCTTCACTTCCTCCACTTCGTCCACTTCCTCCTCTTCCTCCACTTCGTCCACTTCCTCCACTTCCTCGACTTCGTCAACTTCGTCCACCTCGTCAACTTCGTCGACTTCTTCCACTTCGTCAATTTCCTCCACTTCCTCCATTTCCTCCACTTCCTCCACTTCCTCCACTTCCTCCACTTCCTCCACTTCCTCCACTTCGTCCACTTCGCCCACTTCGTCCACTTCGTCAACTTAGTCAACTTCGTCCACTTCCTTCACTTGCTCCACTTCCTCCACTTCCTCCACTTATTCAACTTCCTCCTCTTCGTCAACCTCGTCCACTTGGTTAACTTTGTCCACTTCGACCACTTCGTCAACTTCCTTCACTTCCTCCACTTCGTCCACTTCCTCCACTTCGTCCACTTCCTCCACTTCGTCGACTTCATCCACTTCCTCCACTTCGTCCACTTCGTCCACTTCCTTCACTTGCTCCACTTCCTCCACTTCCTCCACTTATTCAACTTCCTCCTCTTCGTCAACTTCGTCCACTTGGTTCATTTCGACCACTTCTTCCACTTCCTGCACTTCGTCCACTTCGTCAACCTCGTCCACTTCGTCCACTTCCTCCACTTCCTCCACATCCTCCACTTCGTCTACTTAGTCCACTTCCTCCACTTTGTCCACTTCGTCCACTTCCTCCATTTCCTCCACTTCGTCAACGTCGTCCCCTTCCTCCACTTACTCCACTTCCTTCACTTCCTCAACATCCTCCACTTCCTCCACTTCTTCCACTTCGTCCACTTCGTCCACTTCGTCCACTTCGTCCACTTCCTCCACTTCCTCCACTTCGTCCACTTCCTCCACTTCGTCCACTTCCTCTACTTCGTCCACTTCGTCCACTTCGTCCACTTCGTCCACTTCGTCCACTTCGTCCACTTCCTCCACTTCCTCCACTTCTTCCACTTTGTCAACTTCCTCCACTTCGTCAACTTCGTCCACTTCGTCCACTTCGTCAACTTCGTCCACTTCGTCCACTTCGTCCACTTCCTCCACTTCTTCCACTTCCTCCACCTCCTCCACTTCCTCCACTTCCTCCACTTCGTCCACTTCCGCCACTTCCTCCTCTTCCTCCACTTCCTCCACTTCCTCCACTTCCTCCACTTCCTCCACTTCCTCCACGTCAGCCACGTCCGCCACTTCCTCCACTTCCTCCACTTCCTCAACTTCGTCCACTTCGTCCACTTCGTCAACTTAGTCAACTTCGTCCACTTCCTTCACTTGCTCCACTTCCTCCACTTCCTCCACTTATTCAACTTCCTCCTCTTCGTCAACCTCGTCCACTTGGTTAACTTTGTCCACTTCGTCCACTTCGTCCACTTCGACCACTTCGCCAACTTCGTCCACTTCGTCCACTTCCTCCACTTCGTCCACTTCCTCCACTTCGTCGACTTCATCCACTTCGTCCACTTCGTCGACTTCCTCCACTTCCTCCACTTCCTCCACTTCAGCCACTTCGTCCACTTCGTCAACTTGGTCAACTTCGTCCACTTCCTTCACTTGCTCCACTTCCGCCACTTCCTCCACTTATTCAACCTCCTCCTCTTCGTGAACTTCGTCCACTTGGTTAACTTTGTCCACTTCGTCCACTTCGTCCACTTCCTCCACTTCCTTCACTTCCTCCACTTCGTCCACTTCCTCCACTTCGTCCACTTTCTGAACTTCCTCCACTTCCTCCACTTCCTCCACTTCGTCCACTTCCTCCACTTCCTCCACTTCCTTCGCTTCATCCACCTCGTCAACTTCGTCCACTTCCTCCACTTCCTCCACTTCCTCCACTTCGTCAACTACCTCCACTTCCCCCACTTCCTCCACTTCCTCAACTTCCTCCATTTCCTCCACTTCCTCAACTTCCTCGACTTCCTCCACTTCCTCCACTTGCTCCACTTCGTCAACTTCGTCCACTTCGTCCACGTCGTCCACTTCCTCCACTTCGTCAACTTCGTCCACTTCGTCCATTTCCTCCACGTCCTCCATTCGTCCACTTCCTTCACTTGCTCCACTTCCTCCACTTCCTCCACTTATTCAACTTCCTCCTCTTCGTCAACTTCGTCCACTTGGTTCATTTCGACCACTTCTTCCACTTCCTGAACTTCGTCCACTTCGTCAACTTCGTCCACTTCGTCCACTTCCTCCACTTCCTCCACATCCTCCACTTCGTCTACTTCGTCCACTTCGTCCACTTCCTCCATTTCCTCCACTTCGTCAACGTCGTCCCCTTCCTCCACTTACTCCACCTCCTCGACTTCCTCAACATCCTCCACTTCCTCCACTTCTTCCACTTCGTCCACTTCCTCCACTTCGTCCACTTCCTCCACTTCCTCCACTTCGTCCACTTCCTCCACTTCGTCCACTTCCTCTACTTCGTCCACTTCCTCCACTTCCTCCACTTCCTCCACTTTGTCAACTTCCTCCACTTCGTCAACTTCGTCCACTTCGTCCACTTCGTCCACTTCGTCAACTTCGTCCACTTCGTCCACTTCCTCCACTTCCTCCACTTCTTCCACTTCCTCCACCTCCTCCACTTCGTCCACTTCCTCCACTTCGTCCACTTCCGCCACTTCCTCCACTTCCTCCACTTCCTCCACTTCCTCCACTTCCTCCACGTCAGCCACGTCCGCCACTTCCTCCACTTCCTCCACTTCGTCAACTTCGTCCACTTCCTTCACTTGCTCCACTTCCTCCACTTATTCAACTTCCTCCTCTTCGTCAACCTCGTCCACTTGGTTAACTTTGTCCACTTCGTCCACTTCGTCCACTTCGACCACTTCGTCAACTTCGTCCACTTCCTCCACTTCGTCCACTTCGTCCACTTCCTCCACTTCGTCGACTTCATCCACTTCCTCCACTTCGTCCACTTCCTCCACTTCCTCCACTTCCTCGACTTCCTCCACTTCAGCCACTTCGTCCACTTCGTCAACTTGGTCAACTTCGTCCACTTCCTTCACTTGCTCCACTTCCGCCACTTCCTCCACTTATTCAACCTCTTCCTCTTCGTCAACTTCGTCCACTTGGTTCACTTCGTCCACTTCGACCACTTCGTTAACTTCCTCCACTTCCTCCACTTCCTCCACGTCCGCCACTTCCTCCACTTCCTGAACTTCCTCCACTTCCTCCACTTCCTCCACTTCCTCGACTTCGTCCACTTCCTCCACTTCCTCCACTTCCTTCGCTTCATCCACCTCGTCAACTTCGTCCACTTCCTCCACTTCCTCCACTTCCTCCACTTCGTCAACTACCTCCACTTCCCCCACTTCCTCCACTTCCTCAACTTCCTCCATTTCCTCCACTTCCTCAACTTCCTCGACTTCCTCCACTTCCTCCACTTTCTCCACTTCGTCAACTTCGTCCACTGCGTCCACGTCGTCCACTTCCTCCACTTCGTCAACTTCGTCCACTTCGTCCATTTCCTCCACGTCCTCCATTCGTCCACTTCCTTCACTTCCTCCACTTCCTCCACTTCCTCAACTTCCTCCACTTCCTCAACTTCGTCCACTTCGTCCACTTCGTCAACTTCGTCCACTTCGTCATCTTCGTCCACTTCGTCAACTTCTTCCACTTCGTCAACTTCCTCCTCTTCGTCCAGCTCGTCCACTTCCTGAACTAAGTCCACTTCGTCCATTCGTCAACTTTGTCCACTTCCTCCACTTCCTCCACTTCCTCCACTTCCTCCATTTCCTCCACTTCCTCGACTTCCACCACTTCCTCCACTTCCTCCACTTCCTCCACTTCCTCCACTTCCTCCACTTCCTCCACTTCCTCCACTTCTTCCACTTCCTGAACTTCGTCCACTTCGTCAACTTCGTCCATTTCCTCCACTTCCTCCACTTCGTCAACTTCCTCCACTTCGACCACTTCGTCCACTTTGTCAACTTCTTCCACTTTGTCAATTTCCTCCACTTCCTCCACTTCCTCCACTTCCTGCACTTCCTCCAGTTCCTCTAGTTCCTCCACTTCCTCCATTTCGCCCACTTCGTCAACTTCGAGCACTTCGGCCACTTTGTCCACTTCGTCAACTTCGTCCACTTCGTCAACTTCTTCCACTTCATCAACTTCCTCCACTTCCTCCACTTCCTCCACTTCCTCCACTTCCTCCACTTCCTCCACTTCGTCAACTTCGTCCACTTCCTCCACTTTCTCCACTTCCTCCACTTCCTCCACTTCCTCCACTTCCTCCATTTCCTCCACTTCCTCCACTTCCTCCACTTCTTCCACTTCCTCGTCTTCCTCCACTTCCTCCACTTCCTCCACTTCGTCAACTTCGTCCACTTCGTCAACGTCGTCCACTTCCTCCACTTCGTCAACTTCGTCCACTTCCTCCATTTCCTCCACTTCCTCCACTTCCTCCACTTCCTTCACTTCGTCCACTTCCTCCACTTCCTCCACTTCGTCCACTTCGTCCACTTCCTCCACTTCCTTCACTTTGTCCTCTTCCTCCACTTCTTGCACTTCGTCCATTTCCTCCACTTCCTCCACTTCATCAACTACTTTCACTTTCTCAATGTCGTCCACTTCCTCCACTTCCTCAATTTCCTCCACTTCATTAACTTCGTCCAGTTCGTTCACTTCCTCCACTTCGTCCACTTCCTCCTCTTCCTCCACTTCGTCCATTTCCTCCACCTCGTCGACTTCGTCAACTTCGTCCACTTCTTCCTCTTCGTCATTTTCCTCCACTTCGTCCACCTCGTCCACTTCGTCCACTTCCTTCACTTGCTCCGCTTCCTCCACTTCCTCCACTTATTCAACTTCCTCCTCTTCGTCAACTTCGTCCACTTGGTTCATTTCGACCACTTCTTCCACTTCCTGAACTTCGTCCACTTCGTCAACTTCGTCCACTTCGTCCACTTCGTCCACTTCCTCCACATCCTCCACTTCGTCTACTTCGTCCACTTCCTCCACTTTGTCCACTTCGTCCACTTCCTCCATTTCCTCCACTTCGTCAACGTCGTCCCCTTCCTCCACTTACTCCACTTCCTCCACTTCCTCAACATCCTCCACTTCCTCCACTTCTTCGACTTCGTCCACTTCGTCCACTTCGTCCACTTCGTCCACTTCGTCCACTTCCTCCACTTCGTCCACTTCCTCCACTTCGTCCATTTCCTCTACTTCGTCCACTTCCTCCACTTCGTCCACTTCCTCCACTTCCTCCACTTTGTCAACTTCCTCCACTTCGTCAACTTCGTCCACTTCATCCACTTCGTCCACTTCGTCAACTTCGTCCACTTCGTCCACTTCCTCCACTTCCTCCACTTCTTCCACTTCCTCCACCTCCTCCACTTCCTCCACTTCCTCCACTTCGTCCACTTCCGCCACTTCCTCCACTTCCTCCACTTCCTCCACTTCCTCCACTTCCTCCACTTCCTCCACTTCCTCCACGTCAGCCACGTCCGCCACTTCCTCCACTTCCTCCACTTCGTCAACTTCGTCCACTTCGTCAACGTCGTCCTCCAACTCGTCAACTTCGTCCACCTCGTCCACTTCGTCCACTTCCTCCACTTCCTCCACTTCGTCAACTTCTTCCACTTCGTCAACTTCCTCCACTTCCTCCACTTCCTCAACTTCGTCCACTTCGTCAACTTCGTCAACTTCGTGCACTTCGTCAACTTCCTCCACTTCCTTCACTTCGTCCACTTCCTCCACTTCCTTCACTTTGTCCACTTCCTCCACTTCCTCCACTTCGTCCACTTCCTCCACTTCGTCAACTTCTTCCACATCATCAACTTCCTCCACCTCGTCCTCTTCCTCCACTTCCTGCACTTCGTACACTTCTTCCACTTCGTACCTTTCGTCCACTTCCTCCACTTCCTCCAATCCCTCACTTGCTCCACTTCCTCCACTTCGTCAACTTCCTTCACTTCCTCAACTTCGTCCACTTCGTCATCTTCGTCCACTTCGTTAACTTCTTCCACTTCGTCAACTTCCTCCACTTCGTCCACTTCCTCCACTTCCTGAACTAAGTCCACTTCGTCCACTTCCTCCACTTCCTGAACTAAGTCCACTTCGTCCACTTCCTCCACTTTCTCCACTTCGTCCAATTTGTCCACTTCCTACACTTCCTCCACTTCCTCCACTTCCTCCACTTCCTCCACTTCGTCAACTTCGTCCATTTAGTCAACGTCGTCCACTTCCTCCACTTCGTTAACTTCGTCCACTTCGTGCATTTCCTCCACTTCCTCCAGTTTGTCAACGTCGTCCACGTCCTCCACTTTCTCAACTTCCTCCACTTCGTTAACTTCGTCCACTTCCTTCACTTCCTCCACTTCGTCCACTTCCTACTCTTCCTCCACTTCGTCCACTTCCTCCACTTCCTCGACTTCGACAACTTCGTCCACTTCCTCCACTTCCTTCACTTTGTCCACTTCCTCCACTTCCTCCACTTCCTCCACTTCCTCCACTTCCTCCACATCCTCCACTTCCTCCACTTCGTCTACTTCGTCCACTTCGTCCACTTCGTCCACTTTGTCCACTTCGTCCACTTCCTCCATTTCCTCCACTTCGTCAACGTCGTCCCCTTCCTCCACTTACTCCACTTCCTCCACTTTCTCAACATCCTCCACTTCCTCCACTTCTTCCACTTCCTCCACTTCGTCCACTTCCTCCACTTCGTCCACTTCCTCCACTTCGTCCACTTCCTCCACTTCGTCCACTTCCTCCACTTCGTCCACTTCCTCCATTTCCTCCAATTCGTCAAATTCGTCCACGTCGTCCACTTCGTCCACTTCCTCCACTTTCTTCACTTTCTCCACTTCGTCCACTTCCTCCATTTCGTCCACTTCCTCCACTTCCTTCACTTTGTCCACTTCGTCCACTTCCTCCACTTCCTCCACTTCCTCCACTTCGTCAACTTCTTCCACTTCATCAACTTCCTCCACTTCGTCCACTTCCTCCACTTCCTGAACTTCGTACACTTCTTCCACTTCGTCACCTTCGTCCACTTCCTCCACTTCGTGCACTTCGTCCACTTCGTCCATTTCGTCCACTTCGTCCACTTCGTCCACTTCGTCCACTTCGTCCATTTCGTCTCTTTCGTCCACTTCGTCCACTTCCTCCAGTTCCCTCACTTGCTCCACTTCCTCCAATTCATCAACTTCCTTCACTTCCTCAACTTCATCCACTTCGTCCACTTCGTCATCTTCGTCCACTTCGTCAACTTCTTCCACTTCGTCAACTTCCTCCACTTCGTCCACTTCCTCCACTTCCTGAACTAAGTCCACTTCCTCCACTTCCTCCACTTCCTGAACTAAGTCCACTTCGTCCACTTCCTCCACTTTCTCCACTTCGTCCAATTTGTCCACTTCCTACACTTCCTCCACTTCCTCCACTTCCTCCACTTCCTCCACTTCCTCCACTTCGTCAACTTCGTCCATTTAGTCAACGTCGTCCACTTCCTCCACTTCGTTAACTTCGTCCACTTCGTGCATTTCCTCCACTTCCTCCACTTTGTCAACGTCGTCCACGTCCTCCACTTTCTCAACTTCCTCCACTTCGTTAACTTCGTCCACTTCCTTCACTTCCTCCACTTCGTCCACTTCCTACTCTTCCTCCACTTCGTCCACTTCCTCCACTTCCTCGACTTCGACAACTTCGTCCACTTCCTCCACTTCCTTCACTTTGTCCACTTCCTCCACTTCCTCCACTTCCTCCACTTCCTCCACTTCCTCCACATCCTCCACTTCGTCCACTTTGTCCACTTCGTCCACTTCCTCCATTTCCTCCACTTCGTCAACGTCGTCCCCTTCCTCCACTTACTCCACTTCCTCCACTTCCTCAACATCCTCCACTTCCTCCACTTCTTCCACTTCCTCCACTTCGTCCACTTCCTCCACTTCCTCCACTTCGTCCACTTCCTCCATTTCCTCCAATTCGTCAAATTCGTCCACGTCATCCACTTCCTCCACTTTCTTCACTTTCTCCACTTCGTCCACTTCCTCCATTTCGTCCACTTCCTCCACTTCCTTCACTTTGTCCACTTCCTCCACTTCCTCCACTTCCTCCACTTCCTCCACTTCGTCAACTTCTTCCACTTCATCAACTTCCTCCACTTCGTCCACTTCCTCCACTTTCTGAACTTCGTACACTTCTTCCACTTCGTCACCTTCGTCCACTTCCTCCACTTCGTGCACTTCGTCCACTTCGTCCACTTCGTCCATTTCGTCCACTTCGTCCACTTCGTCCACTTCGTCCATTTCGTGTCTTTCGTCCACTTCGTCCACTTCCTCCAGTTCCCTCACTTGCTCCACTTCCTCCAATTCATCAACTTCCTTCACTTCCTCAACTTCATCCACTTCGTCCACTTCGTCATCTTCGTCCACTTCGTCAACTTCTTCCACTTCGTCAACTTCCTCCACTTCGTCCACTTCCTCCACTTTCTCCACTTCGTCCAATTTGTCCACTTCCTACACTTCCTCCACTTCCTCCACTTCCTCCACTTCCTCCACTTCCTCCACTTCCTCCACTTCGTCAACTTCGTCCATTTAGTCAACGTCGTCCACTTCCTCCACTTCGTTAACTTCGTCCACTTCGTGCATATCCTCCACTTCCTCCACTTTGTCAACGTCGTCCACGTCCTCCACTTTCTCAACTTCCTCCACTTCGTTAACTTCGTCCACTTCCTTCACTTCCTCCACTTCGTCCACTTCCTACTCTTCCTCCACTTCGTCCACTTCCTCCACTTCCTCGACTTCGACAACTTCGTCCACTTCCTCCACTTCCTTCACTTTGTCCACTTCCTCCACTTCCTCCACTTCCTCCACTTCCTCCACTTCCTCCACATCCTCCACTTCCTCCACTTCGTCTACTTCGTCCACTTCGTCCACTTCGTCCACTTTGTCCACTTCGTCCACTTCCTCCATTTCCTCCACTTCGTCAACGTCGTCCCCTTCCTCCACTTACTCCACTTCCTCCACTTCCTCAACATCCTCCACTTCCTCCACTTCTTCCACTTCCTCCACTTCGTCCACTTCCTCCACTTCGTCCACTTCCTCCACTTCGTCCACTTCCTCCACTTCGTCCACTTCGTCCACTTCCTCCATTTCCTCCAATTCGTCAAATTCGTCCACGTCGTCCACTTCGTCCACTTCCTCCACTTTCTTCACTTTCTCCACTTCGTCCACTTCCTCCATTTCGTCCACTTCCTCCACTTCCTTCACTTTGTCCACTTCGTCCACTTCCTCCACTTCCTCCACTTCCTCCACTTCGTCAACTTCTTCCACTTCATCAACTTCCTCCACTTCGTCCACTTCCTCCACTTCCTGAACTTCGTACACTTCTTCCACTTCGTCACCTTCGTCCACTTCCTCCACTTCGTGCACTTCGTCCACTTCGTCCATTTCGTCCACTTCGTCCACTTCGTCCACTTCGTCCATTTCGTCTCTTTCGTCCACTTCGTCCACTTCCTCCAGTTCCCTCACTTGCTCCACTTCCTCCAATTCATCAACTTCCTTCACTTCCTCAACTTCATCCACTTCGTCCACTTCGTCATCTTCGTCCACTTCGTCAACTTCTTCCACTTCGTCAACTTCCTCCACTTCGTCCACTTCCTCCACTTCCTGAACTAAGTCCACTTCCTCCACTTCCTCCACTTCCTGAACTAATTCCACTTCGTCCACTTCCTCCACTTTCTCCACTTCGTCCAATTTGTCCACTTCCTACACTTCCTCCACTTCCTCCACTTCCTCCACTTCCTCCACTTCCTCCACTTCGTCAACTTCGTCCATTTAGTCAACGTCGTCCACTTCCTCCACTTCGTTAACTTCGTCGACTTCGTGCATTTCCTCCACTTCCTCCACTTTGTCAACGTCGTCCACGTCCTCCACTTTCTCAACTTCCTCCACTTCGTTAACTTCGTCCACTTCCTTCACTTCCTCCACTTCGTCCACTTCCTACTCTTCCTCCACTTCGTCCACTTCCTCCACTTCCTCGACTTCGACAACTTCGTCCACTTCCTCCACTTCCTTCACTACGTCCACTTCCTCCACTTCCTCCACTTCCTCCACTTCCTCCACTTCCTCCACATCCTCCACTTCGTCCACTTCGTCCACTTTGTCCACTTCGTCCACTTCCTCCATTTCCTCCACTTCGTCAACGTCGTCCCCTTCCTCCACTTACTCCACTTCCTCCACTTCCTCAACATCCTCCACTTCCTCCACTTCTTCCACTTCCTCCCCTTCGTCCACTTCCTCCACTTCGTCCACTTCCTCCACTTCGTCCACTTCCTCCATTTCCTCCAATTCGTCAAATTCGTCCACGTCGTCCACTTCCTCCACTTTCTTCACTCTCTCCACTTCGTCCACTTCCTCCATTTCGTCCACTTCCTCCACTTCCTTCACTTTGTCCACTTCCTCCACTTCCTCCACTTCCTCCACTTCCTCCACTTCGTCAACTTCTTCCACTTCATCAACTTCCTCCACTTCGTCCACTTCCTCCACTTTCTGAACTTCGTACACTTCTTCCACTTCGTCACCTTCGTCCACTTCCTCCACTTCGTGCACTTCGTCCACTTCGTCCATTTCGTCCACTTCGTCCACTTCGTCCATTTCGTCTCTTTCGTCCACTTCGTCCACTTCCTCCAGTTCCCTCACTTGCTCCACTTCCTCCAATTCATCAACTTCCTTCACTTCCTCAACTTCATCCACTTCGTCCACTTCGTCATCTTCGTCCACTTCTTCCACTTCGTCAACTTCCTCCACTTCGTCCACTTCCTCCACTTCCTGAACTAAGTCCACTTCCTCCACTTCCTGAACTAAGTCCACTTCGTCCACTTCCTCCACTTTCTCCACTTCGTCCAATTTGTCCACTTCCTACACTTCCTCCACTTCCTCCACTTCCTCCACTTCCTCCACTTCCTCCACTTCCTCCACTTCGTCAACTTCGTCCATTTAGTCAACGTCGTCCACTTCCTCCACTTCGTTAACTTCGTCCACTTCGTGCATTTGCTCCACTTCCTCCACTTTGTCAACGTCGTCCACGTCCTCCACTTTCTCAACTTCCTCCACTTCGTTAACTTCGTCCACTTCCTTCACTTCCTCCACTTCGTCCACTTCCTACTCTTCCTCCACTTCGTCCACTTCCTCCACTTCCTCGACTTCGACAACTTCGTCCACTTCCTCCACTTCCTTCACTTTGTCCACTTCCTCCACTTCCTCCACTTCCTCCACTTCCTCCACTTCCTCCACATCCTCCACTTCCTCCACTTCGTCTACTTCGTCCACTTCGTCCACTTCGTCCACTTTGTCCACTTCGTCCACTTCCTCCATTTCCTCCACTTCGTCAACGTCGTCCCCTTCCTCCACTTACTCCACTTCCTCCACTTCCTCAACATCCTCCACTTCCTCCACTTCTTCCACTTCCTCCACTTCGTCCACTTCCTCCACTTCGTCCACTTCCTCCACTTCGTCCACTTCCTCCACTTCGTCCACTTCCTCCATTTCCTCCAATTCGTCAAATTCGTCCACGTCGTCCACTTCGTCCACTTCCTCCACTTTCTTCACTTTCTCCACTTCGTCCACTTCCTCCATTTCGTCCACTTCCTCCACTTCCTTCACTTTGTCCACTTCCTCCACTTCCTCCACTTCCTCCACTTCGTGAACTTCTTCCACTTCATCAACTTCCTCCACTTCGTCCACTTCCTCCACTTTCTGAACTTCGTACACTTCTTCCACTTCGTCACCTTCGTCCACTTCCTCCACTTCGTGCACTTCGTCCACTTCGTCCATTTCGTCCACTTCGTCCACTTCGTCCATTTCGTCTCATTCGTCCACTTCGTCCACTTCCTCCAGTTCCCTCACTTGCTCCACTTCCTCCAATTCATCAACTTCCTTCACTTCCTCAACTTCATCCACTTCGTCCACTTCGTCATCTTCGTCCACTTCGTCAACTTCTTCCACTTCGTCAACTTCCTCCACTTCGTCCACTTCCTCCACTTCCTCCACTTCCTGAACTAAGTCCACTTCGTCCACTTCGTCAACTTCGTGCATTTCCTCCACTTCCTCCACTTCCTCCACTTCGTCAACTTCGTCCACTTCGTCAACGTCGTCCACTTCCTCCACTTCGTCAACTTTGTCCAATTCCTCCACTTCCTCCACTTTGTCAACGTCGTCCACTTCCTCCACTTTCTCAACTTCCTCCACTTCGTTAACTTCGTCCTCTTCCTCCACTTCGTCCACTTCCTCGACTTCGTCAACTTCGTCCACTTCGTCAACTTCGTCCACTTCGTCAACTTCGTCCACTTCGTCCACTTTGTCCACTTCTTCCACTTCGTCAATTTCCTCCACTTCCTTCACTTCGTCCACATCGTCAACTTCGTGCACTTCGTCCACTTTGTTCACTTCGTCAACTTCGTCCACTTCCTCCACTTCCTCCACTTCCTCCACTTCCTCAACTTCGTCAACTTCCTCCATTTCGTCCACTTCCTCCACTTCCTCCAGTTCATCCACTTCGTCCACTTCTTCCACTTCCTGAAATTCGTCCACTTCGTCCACTTCGTCAGCTTCGTCCACTTCCTCCACTTCCTCAACTTCGTCAACTTCCTCCACTTCGTCCAGTTCCTCGACTCCCTCCAACTTCGTCCACTTCCTCCACTTCGTCCACTTCGTTCACTTCGTCCACTTCCTCCACTTCGTCCACGTCCTCCACTTCCTCCACTTCCTCCACTTCCTCCACTTCCTCCACTTCCTCCACTTCCTTCACTTCCTCCACTTCGCCAACTTCGTCCACTTCGTCCACTTCCTCCGCTTCCTCCACTTCCTCCACTACCTCCACTTTTTCAACTTCCTCCTCTTCGTCCACTTCGACCACTTCTTCCACTTCGTCAACTTCCTAGACTTCCTCCACTTCCTCCACTTCGTCCACTTCATCCACTTCATCAAGTTCGTCCACTTCCTCCACTTCATCCACTTCCTCCATTTGGTCCACTTCCTCCACTTCCTACACTTCCTCGGCTTCCTCCCCTTCCTTCACTTCCTCCTCTTCATCCACTTCGTCCACTTCATCAACTTCCTCCAGTTCGTCCACTTCCTCCATTTCGTCCACTTCCTCCACTTCCTTCACTTCCTCGACTTCGTCCCCTTCCTTCACTTCCTCCACTTCATCGACTTCATCCACTTCGTCCACTTCCTCCAGTTCCTGCACTTCCTCTACTTCGTCCACTTCCTTCACTTCCTCCACTTCCTCTACTTCCTTCACTTCCTCCACTTCCTCCACTTCCTCCACTTCGTCCACTTTGTCAACTTCTTCCATTTCGTCAACTTCTTCCACTTCGTCAAATTCGTCCACTTCCTCCACTTCATCGACTTTGTCCACTTCGTCCAGGTGGTCGAGTTCTTCCAATTCGTCCACTTTGTCAACTTCTTCCATTTCGTCAACTTCTTCCACTTCGTCAAATTCGTCCACTTCCTCCACTTCATCGACTTTGTCCACTTCGTCCAGGTGGTCGAGTTCTTCCAATTCGTCCACTTTGTCAACTTCGTCCACTTCGTCCACTTCCTTAACTTCGTCCACTTCGTCCACCTCCTCCACTTCCTCCACTTACTCCACTTCTTCCAGTTCCTCCACTTCGTCAACTTCTTCCACTTCGTCCACTTCGTCCACCTCCTGCACTTCCTCCACTTCTTGTACTTCCTCCACTTCCTCCACTTCGTCAACTTCGCCCACTTCCTCCATTTCATCCACTTTGTCCACTTCGTCCACTTCCTCCACTTACTACAGTTCGTCCACTTCCTCTACTTCCTCGACTTCGTCAACTTCTCCCACTTCGTCCACTTCGTCCACTTTGTCAACTTCTTCCACTTCGTCAAATTCGTCCACTTCCTCCACTTCGTCCAGTTCGTCCAGTTCTTCCACTTCATCAACTCTTCCACTTCCTTCACTTCGTCAACTTCTTCCACTTCGTCCACTTCCTCCACTTCGTCCACCTCCTCCACTTACTCCACTTCTTCCACTTCCTCCACTTCGTCAACTTCGTCCACTTCCTCCACTTCGCCCACTTCGTCCACTTCGTCCACTTCTTCCACTTCGTGAACTTCGTCCATTTCCTCCACTTCGTGAACTTCTTCCACTTCGTGAACTTCTTCCACTTCGTCCACTTCTTCCACTTCGTCAACTTCTTCCACTTCATCAACTTCCTCCACTTCGACCACTTCCTCCACTTCCTCAAGTTCGCCACTTCGTCCATTTCGTCCACTTCCTCCACTTCTTGAACTTCGTCCACTTCGTCAATGTCGTCAAGTTCTTCCACTTCCTCAACTTCCTCAACTTCCTCGACTTCCTCCACTTCCTCCACTTCCTCCACTTCCTCCACTTCCTCCACTTCGTCAACTTCGTCCAACTTCCTCCACTTTGTCCACTTCGTCCACTTCCTCCACTTCCACCATTTCCTTAATGTCGTCCACTTCCTTCACTTCCTCCATTTCCTCTACTTTGTCCACTTCCTCCACATCCTCCACTTCCTCCACTTCCACCACTTCCTTCACTTCCTCCACTTCCACCACTTCGTCAACTTCGTCCACTTCGTCAACGTCCTCCACTTCCCCCACTTCCTCCACTTTCTGCACTTCCTCCACTTCCTACACTTCGGCAACTGCATCCACTTCGTCAACTTCGTCCACTTCGTCAACTTCGTCCACTATGTCCACTTCCTCCACTTCCTTCACTTCCTCCACTTCCTCCACTTCCTCCACTTCCTCCTCTTCCTCTTCTTCCTCCACTTCCTCCAATTCCTCCACTTCCTCCAATTCGTCAACTTCCTCCACTTCCTCCACTTCCTCCACTTCCTCCACTTCCTCCACTTCCTCCACTTCCTCCACTTCCTCCACTTCCTCTACTTCGTCCACTTCGTCCACTTCGTCCACTTCGTCCACTTCGTCCACTTCGTCTACTTCGTCCACTTCTTGAACTTAGTCCACTTCATCTACTTCGTCAACTTCGTCCTCTTCGTCAACTTCCTCTAGTTCCTCCACTTCGTCCACTTCCTCCACTCCATCAACTTCGTCCACTTCTTCCACTTCTTCAACTTGGTCCACTTAGTCAACTTCGTCCACTTCCTCTAGTTCTCGACTTCGTAATTTTCGTCCATTTCGTCAACTTCGTCAACTTCCTCCACTTCGTCAACTTCATCCACTTCCTCCACTTCCTCCACTTCGTCCACTTCGTCAACTTCCTCAATTTCCTCCACTTCCTCCACTTCCTCCACTTCCTCCACTTCCTACACTTCGTCAACTTGTTCAACTTCGTCAAGTTCCTCCACTTCGTCGACTTCGTACACTTCCTCCACTTCGTCCACTTCGTACACTTCGTACACTTCGTCAACTTCGTCCACTTCGTCCACTTCGTACACTTCGTCAACTTCGTCCACTATGTCCACTTCCTCCACTTCCTTCACTTCCTCCACTTCCTCCACTTCCTCCACTTCCTCCACTTCCTCTACTTCCTCCACTTCCTCCAATTCCTCCACTTCCTCCAATTCGTCAACTTCCTCCACTTCCTCCCTTTCCTCCACTTCCTCCACTTCCTCCACTTCCTCCACTTCCTCCACTTCCTCTACTTCGTCCACTTCGTCCACTTCGTCCACTTCGTCTACTTCGTCCACTTCTTGAACTTAGTCCACTTCATCTACTTCGTCAACTTCGTCCTCTTCGTCAACTTCCTCTAGTTCCTCCACTTCGTCCACATCCTCCACTCCATCAACTTCGTCCACTTCTTCCACTTCTTCAACTTGGTCCACTTAGTCAACTTCGTCCACTTCCTCCAGTTCTCGACTTCGTAATTTTCGTCCATTTCGTCAACTTCGTCAACTTCCTCCACTTCGTCCACTTCGTCCACTTCGTCAACTTCCTCAATTTCCTCCACTTCCTCCACTTCCTACACTTCGTCAACTTGTTCAACTTCGTCAAGTTCCTCCACTTCGTCGACTTCGTACACTTCCTCCACTTCGTCCACTTCGTACACTTCGTCCACTTCGTCAACTTCGTGCACTTCGTACACTTCGTCCACTTCGTCCACTTCTTCGACTTCGTCCACTTCGTCCACCTCTTCAACTTCGTCCACTTCGTCCAATTCCTCCACTTCCTCCACTTCGTCCAATTCCTCCACTTCCTCCACTTCCTTCACTTCCTCGACTTCCTCCACTTCTTGCACTTCGTCTACTTCGTGCACCTAGTTAACTTAATCCACTTCCTCCACTTCTCCACTTCGTAAACTTCATCCACTTCGTGTACTTCGTCCACTTCGTCCACTTCGTCAATTTCGTCCACTTCGTCAACTTCCTCCAGTTCCTCCAGTTCCTCCACTTCCTCCACGTCCTCCACTTCGTCCACTTCCTCCACTTCCTCCACTTCGTCCACTTCGTCCAATTCCTCCACTTCCTCCACTTCGTCCACTTTCTCCACATCCTCCACTTCCTACACTTCCTTCACTTCCTGCACTTCGTCAACTTCTTCCACTTCGTCAACTTCGTCAACTTTCTCCTCCACTTCGTCCACATCCTGCACTTCCTCCACTTTCCCACTTCCTCCACTTCGTCAACTTCTTTCACTTCGTCAACTTCCTCCTCCACTTCGTCCACTTCCTCCCCTTCCTACATTTCCTTCATTTCCTCCACTTCGTCCACTTCCTCCACTTCGTCCACCTCCTCCACTTACTCCATTTCTTCCACTTCCTCCACTTCGTCAACTTCGTCCACTTCGTCCACTTCGCCCACTTCGTCCACTTCGTCCACTTCTTCCACTTCGTGAACTTCGTCCACTTCTTCCACTTCGTGAACTTCGTCCATTTCCTCCACTTCGTGAACTTCTTCCACTTCGTGAACTTCTTCCACTTCGTCCACTTCTTCCACTTCGTCAACTTCTTCCACTTCATCAACTTCCTCCACTTCGTCCACTTCTTTCACTTCCTCCAATTCGTCCATTTCCTCCATTTCCTCGACTTTTTGAACTTCGTCCACTTCGTCAATTTCGTCAACTTCTTCCACTTCGTCAACTTCGTCCACTTCCTCCACTTCCTCCACTTCCTCCACTTCCTCCACTTCCTCCACTTCATCAACTTGGTCCACTTCGTCAACTTCGTCCACTTCGTCAACTTCGTCCACTTCCTCAATTTCCTCCACTTCCTCCACTTCCTCCACTTCCTACACTTCGTCAACTTGTTCAACTTCGTCAAGTTCCTCCACTTCGTCGACTTCGTACACTTCGTCCTCTTCGTCAACTTCATCCATAATTTCCTCCACTTCGTCCACTTCGTACACTTCGTCCTGTTCGTCCACTTCTTCAACTTGGTTCACTTAGTCAACTTCGTCCACTTCCTCCACTTCTCCACTTCGTAAACTTCGTCCACTTCGTCCACTTCGTCCACTTCGTCAACTTCGTCAACTTCGTCAACTTCGTCAACTTCGTTAACTTCGTCAACTTCGTCAATTTCGTCCACTTCGTCAACTTCCTCCACTTCCTCCGTTTCCTCCACGTCGTCCACTTCCTCCACTTCCTCCACTTCCTCCACTTCCTCCACTTCCTCCACTTCGTCCAATTCCTCCACGTCCTCCACTTCGTCCACTTTCTCCACATCCTCCACTTCCTACACTTCCTCCACTTCCTCCACTTCGTCAACTTCTTCCACTTCGTCAAATTCCTCATCCACTTCGTCCAAATCCTCCACTTCCTACACTTCCTCCACTTCGTCAACTTCTTCCACTTCATCAACTTCGTCAACTTCCTCCTCCACTTTGTCCACTTCCTCCACTTCCTCCATTTCCTTCATTTCCTCCACTTCGTCCACTTCCTCAACTTCGTCCCCTTCGTCCACTTCCTCCACATCGTCCACTTCGTCAACCTCGTCCACTTCCTCCACTTCCTCCACTTCCTCCACTTCGTAAACTTCCTCCACTTCCTTCACTTCGTCCACTTCGTCCACTTCTTCCACTTCGTCCACTTCGTCAACTTCGTCCACTTCATCATCTTCGTCCACTTCCTGAACTTCGTCCACTTCGTCAACTTCGTCCACTTCCTCCACTTTCTCAACTTCCTCCACTTCCTCCAGTTCGTCCACTTCTTCCACTTCCAGAACTTCGTCCACTTCGTCAACTTCGTCCACTTCCTCCACTTCCTCCACTTCCTCCATTTCCTCCACTTCGTCCACATCGTCAACTTCGACCACTTCGTCAACGTCGTCCACTTCCTCCACTTCCTCCACTTCCTCCACTTCCTCCACTTCCTCCACTACCTCCACTTCGTCCACTTCGTCCACTTCCTCCACTTCCTCCATTTCCTCTACTTCGTCCACTTCCTCAACTTCCTCCACTTCGTCCACTTCGTCAATTTCTTCCACTTCGTCAACTTCCTCCACTTCCTCCGCTTCGTCCACTTCCTCAACTTAGTCCACTTCGTCCACTTCCTCAACTTCTTCCATTTCGTCAACTTTCTCCACTTCGTCAATTTCGTCAACTTCGTCCACTTCCTCCACTTCCTCCATTTCGTCCACTTCCTCTACTTCCTTCACTTCCTGGACTTCCTCCACTTCCTCCACTTCATTTACTTCCTCCACTTCGTCCACTTCCTCCACTTCCTCCACTTCGTCACCTTCGTCTGCTTCGTCCACTTCCTCCACTTCCTCCATTTCCTCTACTTCGTCCACTTCCTCAACTTCCTCCACTTCGTCCACTTCGTCAATTTCTTCCACTTCGTCAACTTCCTCCACTTCCTCCGCTTCGTCCACTTCCTCAACTTTGTCCACTTCGTCGAATTCCTCAACTTCTTCCATTTCGTCAACTTTCTCCACTTCGTCAATTTCGTCAACTTCGTCCACTTCGTCCACTTCCTCCATTTCGTCCACTTCCTCTACTTCCTTCACTTCCTCGACTTCCTCCACTTCCTCCACTTCATTTACTTCCTCCACTTCGTCCACTTCCTCCACTTCCTCGACTTCGTCACCTTCGTCTGCTTCGTCCACTTCGTCCACTTCCTTCATTTCCTCCACTTCGTCCACTTCCACACTTCGTCCACCTCCTCCACTTACTCCATTTCTTCCACTTCCTCCACTTCGTCCACTTCGTCCACTTCGCCCACTTCGTCCACTTCGTCCACTTCGTCCACTTCGTCCACTTCGTCCACTTCTTCCACTTCGTGAACTTCTTCCACTTCGTCCACTTCTTCCACTTCGTCAACTTCTTCCACTTCATCAACTTCCTCCACTTCGTCCACTTCTTTCACTTCCTCCAATTCGTCCATTTCCTCCATTTCCTCGACTTTTTGAACTTCGTCCACTTCGTCAATTTCGTCAACTTCTTCCACTTCGTCAACTTCGTCAACTTCCTCTACTTCCTCCACTTCCTCCACTTCCTCTACTTCCTCCACTTCCTCCACTTCGTCCAACTTCCTCCACTTCGTCCACTTCCTTCACTTCCTTAACTTCGTCGACTTCCTCCACTTCCTCCACTTCGTCCACTTGCTCCACTTCCTCCACTTCCTCCACTTCATCAACTTGGTCCACTTCGTCAACTTCGTCCACTTCCTCAATTTCCTCCACTTCCTCCACTTCCTCCACTTCCTCCACTTCCTACACTTCGTCAACTTGTTCAACTTCGTCAAGTTCCTCCACTTCGTCGACTTCGTACACTTCGTCCTCTTCGTCAACTTCATCCATAATTTCCTCCACTTCGTCCACTTCTTACACTTCGTCCTCTTCGTCCACTTCTTCAACTTGGTTCACTTAGTCAACTTCGTCCACTTCCTCCACTTCTCCACTTCGTGAACTTCGTCCACTTCGTCTACTTCGTCCACTTCGTCCACTTCGTCAACTTCGTCAATTTCGTCCACTTCGTCAACTTCCTCCACTTCCTCCGTTTCCTCCACGTCGTCCACTTCCTCCACTTCCTCCACTTCCTCCACTTCCTCCACTTCCTCCACTTCGTCCAATTCCTCCACGTCCTCCACTTCGTCCACTTTCTCCACATCTTCCACTTCCTACACTTCCTCCACTTCCTCCACTTCGTCAACTTCTTCCACTTCGTCAACTTCGTCAACTTCCTCATCCACTTCGTCCAAATCCTCCACTTCCTACACTTCCTCCACTTCGTCAACTTCTTCCATTTCATCAACTTCGTCAACTTCCTCCTCCACTTCGTCCACTTCCTCCATTTCCTTCATTTCCTCCACTTCGTCCACTTCCTCAACTTCGTCCCCTTCGTCCACTTCCTCCACATCGTCCACTTCGTCAACCTCGTCCACTTCCTCTACTTCCTCCACTTCCTCCACTTCGTAAACTTCCTCCACTTCCTTCACTTCGTCCACTTCGTCCACTTCGTCCACTTCTTCCACTTCGTCAACTTCGTCCACTTCATCATCTTCGTCCACTTCCTGAACTTCGTCCACTTCGTCAACTTCGTCCACTTCCTCCACTTCCTCCACTTCCTCCATTTCCTCCACTTCGTCCACATCGTCAACTTCGACCACGTCGTCAACGTCGTCCACTTCCTCCAGTTCCTCCAATTCCTCCACTTCGTCCACTACCTCCACTTCGTCCACTTCCTCCACTTCCTCCACTTCCTCCATTTCCTCTACTTCGTCCACTTCCTCAACTTCCTCCACTTCGTCCACTTCGTCAATTTCTTCCACTTCGTCAACTTCCTCCACTTCCTCCGCTTCGTCCACTTCCTCAACTTTGTCCACTTCGTCCACTTCCTCAACTTCTTCCATTTCGTCAACTTTCTCCACTTCGTCAATTTCGTCAACTTCGTCCACTTCCTCCACTTCCTTCACTTCCTCCATTTCGTCCACTTCCTCTACTTCCTTCACTTCCTCGACTTCCTCCACTTCCTCCACTTCATGTACTTCCTCCACTTCGTCCACTTCGTCCACTTCCTCCACTTCGTCACCTTCGTCTGCTTCGTCCACTTCGTCCACTTCCTTCACTTCCTTCACTTCCTCCACTTCCTCCACTTCCTCCACTTATTCAACTTTCTCCTCTTCGTCAACTTCGTCCACTTCATCTAATTGGTTCACTTCGTCCACTTCGTCCACTTCGTCCACTTCGTCCACTTCGTCAACTTCCTCCACTTCTTTCACTTCGTCCACTTCGTCCACTTCCTCCACTTCGTCAACTTCGTCCACTTCGTCATCTTCGTCCACTTCGTCGACTTCTTCCAATTCATCCACTTCCTCCACTTCCTCCACTTCCTGAACTTCGTCCACTTCGTCCACTTCGTCAACTTTGTCCACTTCCTCCACTTTCTCCACTTCCTCCACTTCCTCCACTTCCTCCACCTCCTCCACTTCCTCCATTTCCTCCACTTCCTCCACTTCCTCCACTTCCTCCACTTCCTCCACTTCCTCCACTTCCTCCACTTCGTCAACGTCGTCCACTTCCTCCACTTCCTCTACTTCTTCCACTTCCTCCACTTCCTCCACTTCGTCAACTTCCTCCACTTCATCCACTTCGTCAACCTCGTCCACTTCTTCAACTTCGTCCACTTCGTCCACTTCCTCCACTTCTTCCATTTTGTGCACTTCGTCTACTTCCTCCATTTCCTCCACTTCGTCAACTTCGACCACTTCGTCAACGTCGTCCACTTCCTCCACTTCCTCCACTTCCTCCACTTCGTCCACTACCTCCACTTCCTCCACTTCCTCCACTTCCTCCACTTCCTCCACTGCCTCCACTTCCTCCACTTCCTCCACTTCGTCAACTTCTTCCACTTCGTCAACTTCTTCCACTTCCTCCATTTCGTCCACTTCCTCAACTTTTTCCACTTCGTCTACTTCGTCAAGTTCGTCCACTTCGTCAACTTCCTCCACTTCCTTCACTTCGTCCACTTCCTCCACTTCCTCCACTTCGTCCACTTCGCCCACTTCGTCAACTTCGTCAATTTCGTCCACTTCGTCAACTTCCTCCACTTCCTCCACTTCCTCCACGTCGTCCACTTCGTCCACTTCCTCCACTTCCTCCACTTCGTCCAATTCCTCCACTTCCTCCACTTCGTCCACTTTCTCCACATCCTCCACTTCCTACACTTCCTCCACTTCCTGCACTTCGTCAACTTCTTCCACTTCGTCAACTTCGTCAACTTTCTCCTCCACTTCGTCCACATCCTCCACTTCCTACACTTTCCCACTTCCTCCACTTCGTCAACTTCTTCCACTTCGTCAACTTCCTCCTCCACTTCGTCCACTTCCTCCCCTTCCTCCATTTCCTTCATTTCCTCCACTTCGTCCACTTCCTCCACTTCGTCCACCTCCTCCACTTACTCCATTTCTTCCACTTCCTCCACTTCGTCCACCTCCTCCACTTACTCCATTTCTTCCACTTCCTCCACTTCGTCAACTTCGTCCACTTCGTCCACGTCGCCCACTTCGTCCACTTCGTCCACTTCTTCCACTTCGTGAACTTCGTCCATTTCCTCCACTTCGTGAACTTCTTCCACTTCGTGAACTTCTTCCACTTCGTCCACTTCTTCCACTTCGTCAACTTCTTCCACTTCATCAACTTCCTCCACTTCGTCCACTTCTTTCACTTCCTCCAATTCGTCCATTTCCTCCATTTCCTCGACTTTTTGAACTTCGTCCACTTCGTCAATTTCGTCAACTTCTTCCACTTCGTCAACTTCCTCTACTTCCTCCACTTCCTCCACTTCCTCTACTTCCTCCACTTCCTCCACTTCGTCCAACTTCCTCCACTTCGTCCACTTCCTTCACTTCCTTAACTTCGTCGACTTCCTCCACTTCCTCCACTTCCTCCACTTCCTCCACTTCATCAACTTGGTCCACTTCGTCAACTTCGTCCACTTCGTCAACTTCGTCCACTTCCTCAATTTCCTCCACTTCCTCCACTTCCCCCACTTCCTACACTTCGTCAACTTGTTCAACTTCGTCAAGTTCCGCCACTTCGTCGACTTCGTACACTTCGTCCTCTTCGTCAACTTCATCCATAATTTCCTCCACTTCGTCCACTTCGTACACTTCGTCCTCTTCGTCCACTTCTTCAACTTGGTTCACTTAGTCAACTTCGTCCACTTCCTCCACTTCTCCACTTCGTAAACTTCGTCCACTTCGTCTACTTCGTCCACTTCGTCTACTTCGTCCACTTCGTCTACTTCGTCCACTTCGTCTACTTCGTCCACTTTGTCTACTTCGTCCACTTCGTCCACTTCGTCAACTTCGTCAATTTCGTCCACTTCGTCACCTTCCTCCACTTCCTCCGTTTCCTCCACGTCGTCCACTTCGTCCACTTCCTCCACTTCCTCCACTTCCTCCACTTCGTCCAATTCCTCCACGTCCTCCACTTCGTCCACTTTCTCCACATCCTCCACTTCCTACACTTCCTCCACTTCCTCCACTTCGTCAACTTCTTCCACTTCGTCAACTTCGTCAACTTCCTCATCCATTTCGTCCAAATCCTCCACTTCCTACACTTCCTCCACTTCGTCAACTTCTTCCACTTCATCAACTTCGTCAACTTCCTCCTCCACTTCGTCCACTTCCTCCACTTCCTCCATTTCCTTCATTTCCTCCACTTCGTCCACTTCCTCAACTTCGTCCCCTTCGTCCACTTCCTCCACATCGTCCACTTCGTCAACCTCGTCCACTTCCTCCACTTCCTCCACTTCGTAAACTTCCTCCACTTCCTTCACTTCGTCCACTTCGTCCACTTCTTCCACTTCGTCAACTTCGTCCACTTCATCATCTTCGTCCACTTCCTGAACTTCGTCCACTTCGTCAACTTCGTCCACTTCCTCCACTTTCTCAACTTCCTCCACTTCCTCGAGTTCGTCCACTTCTTCCACTTCCTGAACTTCTTCCACTTCGTCAACTTCGTCCAGTTCCTCCACTTCCTCCATTTCCTCCACTTCGTCCACATCGTCAACTTCGACCACTTCGTCAACGTCGTCCACTTCCTCCACTTCCTCCACTACCTCCACTTCGTCCACTTCGTCCACTTCCTCCACTTCCTCCATTTCCTCTACTTGGTCCACTTCCTCAACTTCCTCCACTTCGTCCACTTCGTCAATTTCTTCCACTTCGTCAACTTCCTCCACTTCCTCCGCTTCGTCCACTTCCTCAACTTTGTCCACTTCGTCCACTTCCTCTACTTCTTCCATTTCGTCAACTTTCTCCACTTCGTAAATTTCGTCAACTTCGTCCACTTCCTCCACTTCCTCCACTTCCTCCATTTCGTCCACTTCCTCTACTTCCTTCACTTCCTCCACTTCCTCCACTTCCTCCACTTCATCTACTTCCTCCACTTCGTCCACTTCCTCCACTTCCTCCACTTCCTCCACTTCGTCACCTTCGTCTGCTTCGTCCACTTCGTCCACTTCCTTCACTTCCTTCACTTCCTCCTCTTCGTCAACTTCGTCCACTTCATCCAATTGGTTCACTTAGTCCACTTCGTCCACTTCGTCCACTTCGTCCACTTCGTCAACTTCCTCCACTTCGTCAACTTCCTCCACTTCTTTCACTTCGTCCACTTCGTCCACTTCCTCCACTTCGTCCACTTCGTCATCTTCGTCCACTTCGTCGACTTCTTCCAATTCATCCACTTCCTCCACTTCCTGAACTTCGTCAACTTCGTCGACTTCCTCCACTTTCTCAACTTCCTCCACTTCCTCGAGTTCGTCCACTTCTTCCACTTCCTGAACTTCGTCCACTTCGTCAACTTCGTCCACTTCCTCCATTTCCTCCACTTCGTCCACATCGTCAACTTCGACCACTTCGTCAACGTCGTCCACTTCCTCCACTTCCTCCACTTCCTCCACTACCTCCACTTCGTCCACTTCGTCCACTTCCTCAACTTCCTCCACTTCGTCCACTCGTCAATTTCTTCCACTTCGTCAACTTCCTCCACTTCCTCCGCTTCGTCCACTTCCTCAACTTTGTCCACTTCGTCCACTTCCTCAACTTCTTCCATTTCGTCAACTTTCTCCACTTCGTCAATTTCGTCAACTTCGTCCACTTCCTCCACTTCCTCCATTTCGTCCACTTCCTCTACTTCCTTCACTTCCTCGACTTCCTCCACTTCCTCCACTTCATTTACTTCCTCCACTTCGTCCACTTCCTCCACTTCGTCCACTTCCTCCACTTCGTCACCTTCGTCTGCTTCGTCCACTTCGTCCACTTCCTTCACTTCCTTCACTTCCTCCACTTCCTCCACTTCCTCCACTTATTCAACTTCCTCCTCTTCGTCAACTTCGTCCACTTCATCCAATTGGTTCACTTCGTCCACTTCGTCCACTTCGTCCACTTCGTCAACTTCCTCCACTTCTTTCACTTCGTCCACTTCCTCCACTTCGTCAACTTCGTCCACTTCGTCATCTTCGTCCACTTCGTCGACTTCTTCCAATTCATCCACTTCCTCCACTTCCTCCACTTCCTGAACTTCGTCCACTTCGTCCACTTCGTCAACTTTGTCCACTTCCTCCACTTTCTCCACTTCGTCCACTTCCTCCACTTCCTCCACCTCCTCCACTTCCTCCATTTCCTCCACTTCCTCCACTTCCTCCACTTCCTCCACTTCCTCCACTTCCTCCACTTCCTCCACTTCGTCAACGTCGTCCACTTCCTCCACTTCCTCCACTTCTTCCACTTCCTCCACTTCCTCCACTTCGTCAACTTCCTCCACTTCGTCCACTTCGTCAACCTCGTCCACTTCTTCAACTTCGTCCACTTCGTCCACTTCCTCCACTTCTTCCATTTTGTGCACTTCGTCCACTTCCTCCATTTCCTCCACTTCGTCAACTTCGACCACTTCGTCAACGTCGTCCACTTCCTCCACTTCCTCCACTTCCTCCACTTCCTCCACTACCTCCACTTCCTCCACTTCCTCCACTTCCTCCACTTCCTCCACTGCCTCCACTTCCTCCACTTCCTCCACTTCGTCAACTTCTTCCACTTCCTCCATTTCGTCCACTTCCTCAACTTTTTCCACTTCGTCTACTTCGTCAAGTTCGTCCACTTCGTCAACTTCCTCCACTTCCTTCACTTCGTCCACTTCCTCCACTTCCTCCACTTCGTCCACTTCGCCCACTTCGTCAACTTCGTCAATTTCGTCCACTTTGTCAACTTCCTCCACTTCCTCCACTTCCTCCACGTCGTCCACTTCGTCCACTTCGCCCACTTCGTCAACTTCGTCAATTTCGTCCACTTCGTCAACTTCCTCCACTTCCTCCACTTCCTCCACGTCGTCCACTTCGTCCACTTCCTCCACTTCCTCCACTTCGTCCAATTCCTCCACTTCCTCCACTTCGTCCACTTTCTCCACATCCTCCACTTCCTACACTTCCTCCACTTCCTGCACTTCGTCAACTTCTTCCACTTCGTCAACTTCGTCAACTTTCTCCTCCACTTCGTCCACATCCTCCACTTCCTACACTTTCCCACTTCCTCCACTTCGTCAACTTCTTCCACTTCGTCAACTTCCTCCTCCACTTCGTCCACTTCCTCCCCTTCCTCCATTTCCTTCATTTCCTCCACTTCGTCCACTTCCTCCACTTCGTCCACCTCCTCCACTTACTCCATTTCTTCCACTTCCTCCACCACCTCCACTTACTCCATTTCTTCCACTTCCTCCACTTCGTCAACTTCGTCCACTTCGCCCACTTCGTCCACTTCGTCCACTTCTTCCACTTCGTGAACTTCGTCCATTTCCTCCACTTCGTGAACTTCTTCCACTTCGTCCACTTCTTCCACTTCGTCAACTTCTTCCACTTCATCAACTTCCTCCACTTCGTCCACTTCTTTCACTTCCTCCAATTCGTCCATTTCCTTCATTTCCTCGACTTTTTGAACTTCGTCCACTTCGTCAATTTCGTCAACTTCTTCCACTTCGTCAACTTCGTCAACTTCCTCTACTTCCTCCACTTCCTCCACTTCCTCTACTTCCTCCACTTCCTCCACTTCCTCCACTTCGTCCAACTTCCTCCACTTCGTCCACTTCGTCCACTTCCTTCACTTCCTTAACTTCGTCGACTTCCTCCACTTCCTCCACTTCGTCCACTTCCTCCACTTCCTCCACTTCCTCCACTTCATCAACTTGGTCCACTTCGTCCACTTCGTCCACTTCGTCAACTTCGTCCACTTCCTCAATTTCCTCCACTTCCTCCACTTCCTCCACTTCCTCCACTTCCTACACTTCGTCAACTTGTTCAACTTCGTCAAGTTCCTCCACTTCGTCGACTTCGTACACTTCGTCCTCTTCGTCAACTTCATCCATAACTTCCTCCACTTCCTCCATTTCCTCCACTTCCTCCACTTCCTCCACTTCATCAACTTGGTCCACTTCGTCAACTTCGTCCACTTCGTCAACTTCGTCCACTTCCTCAATTTCCTCCACTTCCTCCACTTCCCCCACTTCCTACACTTCGTCAACTTGTTCAACTTCGTCAAGTTCCTCCACTTCGTCGAGTTCGTACACTTCGTCCTCTTCGTCAACTTCATCCATAATTTCCTCCACTTCGTCCACTTCGTAGACTTCGTCCTCTTCGTCCACTTCTTCAACTTGGTTCACTTAGTCAACTTCGTCCACTTCCTCCACTTCTCCACTTCGTCCACTTCGTCTACTTCGTCCACTTCGTCCACTTCGTCCACTTCGTCAACTTCGTCAATTTCGTCCACTTCGTCACCTTCCTCCACTTCCTCCGTTTCCTCCACGTCGTCCACTTCCTCCACTTCCTCCACTTCCTCCACTTCCTCCACTTCGTCCAATTCCTCCACGTCCTATACTTCGTCCACTTTCTCCACATCCTCCACTTCCTACACTTCCTCCACTTCCTCCACTTCGTCAACTTCTTCCACTTCGTCAACTTCGTCAACTTCCTCATCCACTTCGTCCAAATCCTCCACTTCCTACACTTCCTCCACTTCGTCAACTTCTTCCACTTCATCAACTTCGTCAACTTCCTCCTCCACTTCGTCCACTTCCTCCATTTCCTTCATTTCCTCCACTTCGTCCACTTCCTCAACTTCGTCCCCTTCGTCCACTTCCTCCACATCGTCCACTTCGTCAACCTCGTCCACTTCCTCCACTTCCTCCACTTCCTCCACTTCGTAAACTTCCTCCACTTCCTTCACTTCGTCCACTTCGTCCACTTCTTCCACTTCGTCCACTTCGTCAACTTCGTCCACTTCATCATCTTCGTCCACTTCCTGAACTTCGTCCACTTCGTCAACTTCGTCCACTTCCTCCACTTTCTCAACTTCCTCCACTTCCTCGAGTTCGTCCACTTCTTCCACTTCCTGAACTTCGTCCACTTCGTCAACTTCGTCCACTTCGTCCACTTCCTCCACTTCCTCCATTTCCTCCACTTCGTCCACATCGTCAACTTCGACCACTTCGTCAACGTCGTCCACTTCCTCCACTTCCTCCACTTCCTCCACTTCCTCCACTTCCTCCACTTCCTCCACTTCCTCCACTACCTCCACTTCGTCCACTTCGTCCACTTCCTCCACTTCCTCCATTTCCTCCACTTCCTCAACTTCCTCCACTTCGTCCACTTCGTCAATTTCTTCCACTTCGTCAACTTCCTCCACTTCCTCCGCTTCGTCCACTTCCTCAACTTTGTCCACTTCGTCCACTTCCTCAACTTCTTCCATTTCGTCAACTTTCTCCACTTCGTAAATTTCGTCAACTTTGTCCACTTCCTCCACTTCCTCCACTTCCTCCATTTCATTCACTTCCTCTACTTCCTTCACTTCCTCCACTTCCTCCACTTCCTCCACTTCCTCCACTTCATCTACTTCCTCCACTTCGTCCACTTCCTCTACTTCCTCCACTTCGTCACCTTCGTCTGCTTCGTCCACTTCGTCCACTTCCTTCACTTGCTTCACTTCCTCCACTTCCTCCACTTATTCAACTTCCTCCTCTTCGTCAACTTCGTCCACTTCATCCAATTGGTTCACTTAGTCCACTTCGTCCACTTCCTCCACTTCGTCAACTTCGTCCACTTCGTCATCTTCGTCCACTTCGTCGACTTCTTCCAATTCATCCACTTCCTCCACTTCCTCCACTTCCTGAACTTCGTCCACTTCGTCCACTTCGTCAACTTTGTCCACTTCCTCCACTTTCTCCACTTCCTCCACTTCCTCCACTTCCTCCACTTCCTCCACCTCCTCCACTTCCTCCATTTCCTCCACTTCCTCCACTTCCTCCACTTCCTCCACTTCCTCCACTTCCTCCACTTCGTCAACGTCGTCCACTTCCTCCACTTCCTCCACTTCTTCCACTTCCTCCACTTCCTCCACTTCGTCAACTTCCTCCACTTCCTCCACTTCATCAACTTCGTCCACTTCATCCAATTGGTTCACTTAGTCAACTTCTTCCACTTCGTCAACTTCCTCCACTTCCTCCACTTCGTCAACTTCGTCCACTTCGTCAACTTCGTCCACTTCGTCAACTTCCTCCACTTCTTTCACTTCGTCCACTTCCTCCACTTCCTCCACTTCGTCAACTTCGTCCACCTCGTCATCCTCCTCCACTTCGTCAACTTCTTCTAATTCATCCACTTCTTCCACTTCCTGAACTTCGTCCACTTCGTCCACTTCGTCAACTCTGTCCACTTCCTTCACTTTCTCCTCTTCGTCCACTTCCTTCACTTCCTCCACTTCCTCCACCTCCTCCACTTCCTCCATTTCCTCCACTTCCTCCACTTCCTCCACTTCCTCCACTTCCTCCACTTCCTTCACTTCGTCCACTTCGTCAACGTCGTCCACTTCCTCCACTTCCTCCACTTCATCCACTTCGTCAACTTCCTCCACATCGTCCACTTCGTCAACCTCGTCAACTTCGTCCACTTCCTCCACTTCCTCCACTTCTTCCATTTTGTGCACTTCGTCCACTTCCTCCATTTCCTCCACTTCGTCAACTTCGACCACTTCGTCAACGTCGTCCACTTCCTCCACTTCCTCCACTTCCTTCACTTCCTCCACTTCGTCCACTACGTCAACTTCTTCCACTTCGTCAACTTCTTCCACTTCCTCCATTTCCTCCACTTCCTCAACTTTTTCCACTTCGTCTACTTCGTCAAGTTCGTCCACTTCGTCAACTTCCTCCACTTCCTTCACTTCGTCCACTTCCTCCACTTCCTCCACTTCGTCAACTTTGTCCACTTCGTCAACTTCGTCCACTTCGTCATCTTCGTCCACTTCGTCAACTTCTTCCACTTCGTCAACTTCCTCTACTTCGTCCACTTCCTCCACTTCCTCCATTTCGTCCACTTCCTCTACTTCCTTCACTTCCTCGAATTCCTCGACTTCCTCCACTTCGTCCACTTCGTCCACTTCGTCAACTTCGTCCACTTCGTCCACTTCGTCCACTTCGTCACCTTCGTCCGCTTCGTCCACTTCGTCCACTTCGTCAACTTCGTCCACTTCATCCACTTCCTTCACTTCCTTCACTTCCTCCACTTCCTCCACTTCCTCCACTTATTCAACTTCCTCCTCTTCATCGACTTCATCCAATTGGTTCACTTCGTCCACTTTGTCAACTTCTTCCACTTCGTCAACTTCCTCCACTTCCTCCACTTCGTCCACTTCGTCAACTTCCTCCACTTCCTTCACTTCGTCCACTTCGTCCACTTCCTCCACTTCGTTAACTTCGTCCACTCCGTCATCTTCGTCCACTTCGTCGACTTCTTCCAATTCGTCCACTTCTTCCACTTCCTGAACTTCATCCACTTCATCAACTTTGTCCACTTCCTCCACTTTCTTCACTTCGTCCACTTCGTCCACTTCCTCCACCTCCTCCACTTCCTCCATTTCCTCCACTTCCTCCACTTCCTCCACTTCCTCCACGTCCTCCACTTCCTCCACTTCCTCCACTTCCTCCACTTCGTCAATTTCGTCCACTTCATCAACGTCGTCCACTTCCTGCACTTCCTCCACTTCTTCCACTTCCTCCACTTCCTCCACTTCGTCAACTTCCTCCACTTCGTCAACTTCGTCCACTTCGTCCACTTCCTCCAGTTCCTCCACTTTGTCCACTTCGTCCACTTCCTCCATTTCCTCCACTTCGTCCACTTCGTCAACTTCGACCACTTCGTCAACGTCGTCCACTTCCTCCACGTTCTTCACTTCCTCCACTTCCTCCACTTCGTCAACTTCCTCCACTTTGTCAACGTCGTCCACTTCGTCCACTCCCTCCACTTCCTCGACTTCCTCCACTTCATTAACTTCGTCTACTTCCTCCAATTCCTCCAGTTCCTCCACTTCGTCAACTTCCACCACTTCGTCAACTTCCTCCACTTTGTCCACTTCTTCCACTTCGTCAATTTCCTCCAGTTCATCCAGTTCCTTCACTTCGTCCACTTCCTCCACTTCCTCCACTTCGTCAACTTTGTCCACTTCGTCAATTTCGTCCACTTCGTCATCTTCGTCCACTTCGTCAACTTCTTCCACTTCGTCAACTTCCTCTACTTCGTCCACTTCCTCCACTTCCTCCATTTCGTCCACTTCCTCTACTTCCTTCACTTCCTCGAATTCCTCCACTTCCTCCACTTCGTCCACTTCGTCCACTTCGTCCACTTCGTTCACTTCGTCCACTTCGTCCACTTCGTCCACTTCGTCCACTTCGTCCACTTCGTCCACTTCATCCACTTCGTCCACTTCGTCCACTTCGTCAACTTCGTCCGCTTCGTCCACTTCGTCCACTTCGTCAACTTCGTCCACTTCATCCACTTCCTCCACTTCCTCCACTTCCTCCACTTCCTCCACTTCCTCCACTTCCTCCACTTCGTCAACGTCGTCCACTTCCTCCACTTCCTCCACTTCTTCCACTTCCTCCACTTCCTCCACTTCGTCAACTTCCTCCACTTCGTCCACTTCGTCAACCTCGTCCACTTCTTCAACTTCGTCCACTTCCTCCACTTCCTCCACTTCTTCCATTTTGTGCACTTCGTCCACTTCCTCCATTTCCTCCACTTCGTCAACTTCGACCACTTCGTCAACGTCGTCCACTTCATCCACTTCCTCCACTTCCTCCACTTCCTCCACTTCCTCTACTTCCTCCACCACCTCCACTTCCTCCACTTCCTCCACTTCCTCCACTTCCTCCACTTCCTCCACTTCCTCCACTTCGTCAACTTCTTCCACTTCGTCAACTTCTTCCACTTCCTCCATTTCGTCAACTTCCTCCACTTCCTCCACTTCTTCCACTTCCTCCACTTCCTCCACTTCGTCAACTTCCTCCACTTCCTCCACTTCATCAACTTCGTCCACTTCATCCAATTGGTTCACTTAGTCAACTTCTTCCACTTCGTCAACTTCCTCCACTTCCTCCACTTCGTCAACTTCGTCCACTTCGTCAACTTCGTCCACTTCGTCAACTTCCTCCACTTCTTTCACTTCGTCCACTTCCTCCACTTCCTCCACTTCGTCAACTTCGTCCACCTCGTCATCCTCCTCCACTTCGTCAACTTCTTCTAATTCATCCACTTCTTCCACTTCCTGAACTTCGTCCACTTCGTCCACTTCGTCAACTCTGTCCACTTCCTTCACTTTCTCCTCTTCGTCCACTTCCTTCACTTCCTCCACTTCCTCCACCTCCTCCACTTCCTCCATTTCCTCCACTTCCTCCACTTCCTCCACTTCCTCCACTTCCTCCACTTCCTTCACTTCGTCCACTTCGTCAACGTCGTCCACTTCCTCCACTTCCTCCACTTCATCCACTTCGTCAACTTCCTCCACATCGTCCACTTCGTCAACCTCGTCAACTTCGTCCACTTCCTCCACTTCCTCCACTTCTTCCATTTTGTGCACTTCGTCCACTTCCTCCATTTCCTCCACTTCGTCAACTTCGACCACTTCGTCAACGTCGTCCACTTCCTCCACTTCCTCCACTTCCTTCACTTCCTCCACTTCGTCCACTACGTCAACTTCTTCCACTTCGTCAACTTCTTCCACTTCCTCCATTTCCTCCACTTCCTCAACTTTTTCCACTTCGTCTACTTCGTCAAGTTCGTCCACTTCGTCAACTTCCTCCACTTCCTTCACTTCGTCCACTTCCTCCACTTCCTCCACTTCGTCAACTTTGTCCACTTCGTCAACTTCGTCCACTTCGTCATCTTCGTCCACTTCGTCAACTTCTTCCACTTCGTCAACTTCCTCTACTTCGTCCACTTCCTCCACTTCCTCCATTTCGTCCACTTCCTCTACTTCCTTCACTTCCTCGAATTCCTCGACTTCCTCCACTTCGTCCACTTCGTCCACTTCGTCAACTTCGTCCACTTCGTCCACTTCGTCCACTTCGTCACCTTCGTCCGCTTCGTCCACTTCGTCCACTTCGTCAACTTCGTCCACTTCATCCACTTCCTTCACTTCCTTCACTTCCTCCACTTCCTCCACTTCCTCCACTTATTCAACTTCCTCCTCTTCATCGACTTCATCCAATTGGTTCACTTCGTCCACTTTGTCAACTTCTTCCACTTCGTCAACTTCCTCCACTTCCTCCACTTCGTCCACTTCGTCAACTTCCTCCACTTCCTTCACTTCGTCCACTTCGTCCACTTCCTCCACTTCGTTAACTTCGTCCACTCCGTCATCTTCGTCCACTTCGTCGACTTCTTCCAATTCGTCCACTTCTTCCACTTCCTGAACTTCATCCACTTCATCAACTTTGTCCACTTCCTCCACTTTCTTCACTTCGTCCACTTCCTCCACCTCCTCCACTTCCTCCATTTCCTCCACTTCCTCCACTTCCTCCACTTCCTCCACGTCCTCCACTTCCTCCACTTCCTCCACTTCGTCAATTTCGTCCACTTCATCAACGTCGTCCACTTCCTGCACTTCCTCCACTTCTTCCACTTCCTCCACTTCCTCCACTTCGTCAACTTCCTCCACTTCGTCAACTTCGTCCACTTCGTCCACTTCCTCCAGTTCCTCCACTTTGTCCACTTCGTCCACTTCCTCCATTTCCTCCACTTCGTCCACTTCGTCAACTTCGACCACTTCGTCAACGTCGTCCACTTCCTCCACTTTCTTCACTTCCTCCACTTCCTCCACTTCGTCAACTTCCTCCACTTTGTCAACGTCGTCCACTTCGTCCACTCCCTCCACTTCCTCGACTTCCTCCACTTCATTAACTTCGTCTACTTCCTCCAATTCCTCCAGTTCCTCCACTTCGTCAACTTCCACCACTTCGTCAACTTCCTCCACTTTGTCCACTTCTTCCACTTCGTCAATTTCCTCCAGTTCATCCAGTTCCTTCACTTCGTCCACTTCCTCCACTTCCTCCACTTCGTCAACTTTGTCCACTTCGTCAATTTCGTCCACTTCGTCATCTTCGTCCACTTCGTCAACTTCTTCCACTTCGTCAACTTCCTCTACTTCGTCCACTTCCTCCACTTCCTCCATTTCGTCCACTTCCTCTACTTCCTTCACTTCCTCGAATTCCTCCACTTCCTCCACTTCGTCCACTTCGTCCACTTCGTCCACTTCGTTCACTTCGTCCACTTCGTCCACTTCGTCCACTTCGTCCACTTCGTCCACTTCGTCCACTTCATCCACTTCGTCCACTTCGTCCACTTCGTCACCTTCGTCCGCTTCGTCCACTTCGTCCACTTCGTCAACTTCGTCCACTTCATCCACTTCCTCCACTTCCTCCACTTCCTCCACTTCCTCCACTTCCTCCACTTCCTCCACTTCGTCAACGTCGTCCACTTCCTCCACTTCCTCCACTTCTTCCACTTCCTCCACTTCCTCCACTTCGTCAACTTCCTCCACTTCGTCCACTTCGTCAACCTCGTCCACTTCTTCAACTTCGTCCACTTCCTCCACTTCCTCCACTTCTTCCATTTTGTGCACTTCGTCCACTTCCTCCATTTCCTCCACTTCGTCAACTTCGACCACTTCGTCAACGTCGTCCACTTCATCCACTTCCTCCACTTCCTCCACTTCCTCCACTTCCTCTACTTCCTCCACCACCTCCACTTCCTCCACTTCCTCCACTTCCTCCACTTCCTCCACTTCCTCCACTTCCTCCACTTCGTCAACTTCTTCCACTTCGTCAACTTCTTCCACTTCCTCCATTTCGTCCACTTCCTCAACTTTTTCCACTTCGTCTACTTCGTCAAGTTCGTCCACTTCGTCAACTTCCTCCACTTCCTTCACTTCGTCCACTTCCTCCACTTCCTCAACTTCGTCCACTTCGTCCACTTCGTCAACTTCGTCAATTTCGTCCACTTCGTCAACTTCCTCCACTTCCTCCACTTCCTCCACTTCCTCCACGTCGTCCATTTCGTCCACTTCCTCCACTTCCTCCACTTCGTCCACTTCGTCGAATTCCTCCACTTCCTCCACTTCGTCCACTTTCTCCACATCCTCCACTTCCTACACTTCCTCCACTTCCTGCACTTCGTCAACTTCTTCCACTACGTCAACTTCGTCAACTTTCTCCTCCATTTCGTCCACATCCTCCACTTCCTACACTTTCCCACTTCCTCCACTTCGTCAACTTCTTCCACTTCGTCAACTTCCTCCTCCACTTCGTCCACTTCCTCCCCTTCCTCCATTTCCTTCATTTCCTCCACTTCGTCCACTTCATCCACTTCGTCCACCTCCTCCACTTACTCCATTTCTTCCACTTCCTCCACTTCGTCAACTTCGTCCACTTCGTCCACTTCGCCCACTTCGTCCACTTCTTCCACTTCGTGAACTTCGTCCATTTCCTCCACTTTGTGAACTTCTTCCACTTCGTGAACTTCTTCCACTTCGTCCACTTCTTCCACTTCGTCAACTTCTTCCACTTCATCAACTTCCTCCACTTCGTCCACTTCTTTCACTTCCTCCAATTCGTCCATTTCCTCAATTTCCTCGACTTCTTGAACTTCGTCCACTTTGTCAATTTCGTCAACTTCTTCCACTTCGTCAACTTCGTCAACTTCCTCTACTTCCTCCACTTCCTCCACTTCCTCTACTTCCTCCACTTCCTCCACTTCGTCCAACTTCCTCCACTTCGTCCACTTCGTCCACTTCCTTCACATCCTCAACTTCGTCGACTTGCTCCACTTCCTCCACTTCGTCCACTTCCTCCACTTCGTCCACTTCGTCCACTTCATCAACTTGGTCCACTTCGTCAACTTCGTCCACTTCGTCCACTTCGTCCACTTCCTCAATTTCCTCCACTTCCTCCACCTCCTCCACTTCCTCCACTTCCTACACTTCGTCAACTTGTTCAACTTCGTCAAGTTCCTCCACTTCGTCGACTTCGTACACTTCGTCCTCTTCGTCAACTTCATCCATAATTTCCTCCACTTCGTCCACTTCTTACACTTCGTCCTCTTCGTCCACTTCTTCAACTTGGTTCACTTAGTCAACTTCGTCCACTTCCTCCACTTCTCCACTTCGTAAACTTCGTCCACTTCGTCTACTTCGTCCACTTCGTCCACTTCATCAACTTCGTCAATTTCGTCCACTTCGTCAACTTCCTCCACTTCCTCCGTTTCCTCCACGTCGTCCACTTCGTCCACTTCCTCCACTTCCTCCACTTCCTCCACTTCCTCCACTTCGTCCAATTCCTCCACGTCCTCCACTTCGTCCACTTTCTCCACATCCTCCACTTCCTACACTTCCTCCACTTCTTCCACTTCGTCAACTTCGTCAACTTCCTCATCCACTTCGTCCAAATCCTCCACTTCCTACACTTCCTCCACTTCGTCAACTTCTTCCACTTCGTCAACTTCGTCAACTTCCTCCTCCACTTCGTCGACTTCCTCCACTTCCTCCATTTCCTTCATTTCCTCCACTTCGTCCACTTCGTCCACTTCCTCAACTTCGTCCACTTCGTCCACTTCCTCCACATCGTCCACTTCGTCCACTTCGTCAACCTCGTCCACTTCCTCCACTTCCTCCACTTCCTCCACTTCGTCAACTTCCTTCACTTCGTCCACTTCTTCCACTTCGTCCACTTCGTCAACTTCGTCCACTTCATCATCTTCGTCCACTTCCTGAACTTCGTCCACTTCGTCCACTTCTTCCACTTCCTGAACTTCGTCCACTTCGTCAACTTCGTCCACTTCCTCCACTTCCTCCACTTCCTCCATTTCCTCCACTTCGTCAACGTCGACCACTTCGTCAACGTCGTCCACTTCCTCCACTTCCTCCACTTCCTCCACTCCCTCCACTTCCTCCACTTCGTCCACTTCGTCCACTTTGTCCACTTCCTCCATTTCCTCTACTTCGTCCAGTTCCTCAACTTCCTCCACTTCGTCAATTTCTTCCACTTCGTCAATTTCCTCCACTTTCTCCGCTTCTTCCACTTCCTCAACTTTGTCCACTTCGTCCACTTCCTCAACTTCTTCCATTTCGTCAACTTTCTCCACTTCGTCAATTTCGTCAACTTCGTCAACTTCGTCAACTTCGTCCTCTTCCTCCATTTCGTCCACTTCCTCTACTTCCTTTACTTCCTCGACTTCCTCCACTTCCTCCACTTCATCCGCTTCCTCCACTTCGTCCACTTCCTCCACTTCGTCACCTTCGTCTGCTTCGTCCACTTCCTTCACTTCCTTCACTTCGTCCACTTCGTCCACTTCGTCCACTTCGTCCACTTCGTCACCTTCGTCCGCTTCGTCCACTTCGTCCACTTCGTCAACTTCGTCCACTTCATCCACTTCCTTCACTTCCTTCACTTCCTCCACTTCCTCCACTTCCTCCACTTATTCAACTTCCTCCTCTTCATCGACTTCATCCAATTGGTTCACTTCGTCCACTTTGTCAACTTCTTCCACTTCGTCAACTTCCTCCACTTCCTCAACTTCCTCCACTTCGTCAACTTCCTCCACTTCCTTCACTTCGTCCACTTCCTCCACTTCCTCCATTTCGTTAACTTCGTCCACTTCGTCATCTTCGTCCACTTCGTCGACTTCTTCCAATTCGTCCACTTCGTCCACTTCCTCCACTTCCTGAACTTCGTCCACTTCATCAACTTTGTCCACTTCCTCCACTTTCTTCACTTCGTCCACTTCCTCCACTTCCTCCACCTCCTCCACTTCCTCCATTTCCTCCACTTCCTCCACTTCCTCCACTTCCTACACTTCCTCCACGTCCTCCACTTCCTCCACTTCCTCCACTTCGTCAACTTCGTCCACTTCGTCAACGTCGTCCACGTCCTCCACTTCCTCCACTTCTTCCACTTCCTCCACTTCCTCCACTTCGTCAACTTCCTCCACTTCGTCAACTTCGTCCACTTCGTCCACTTCCTCCAGTTCCTCCACTTTTTCCACTTCGTCCACTTCCTCCATTTCCTCCACTTCGTCCACTTCGTCAACTTCGACCACTTCGTCAACGTCGTCCACTTCCTCCACTTTCTTCACTTCCTCCACTTCCTCCACTTCGTCAACTTCCTCCACTTTGTCAACGTCGTCCACTTCGTCCACTCCCTCCACTTCCTCGACTTCCTCCACTTCATTAACTTCGTCTACTTCCTCCACTTCCTCTAGTTCCTCCACTTCGTCAACTTCCACCACTTCGTCAACTTCCTCCACTTCGTCAACTTCCTCCACTTTGTCAACGTCGTCCACTCCCTCCACTTCCTCGACTTCCTCCACTTCGTTAACTTCGTCTACTTCCTCCACTTCCTCCACCTCGTCAACTTCCACCACTTCGTCAACTTCCTCCACTTCGTCCACTTTGTCAACTTCTTCCACTTCGTCAATTTCATCCAGTTCATCCAGTTCCTCCACTTCGTCCACTCCGTCAACTTCGTGCACTTCGTCCACTTTGTCCACTTCGTCAACTTCGTCCACTTCGTCCACTTCGTCAACTTCTTCCATTTCGTCAACTTCCTCCACTTCGTCAATTTCGTCAACTTCCTCCACTTCGTCCACTTCCTCCACTTCGTCCACTTCCTGCACTTCTTCCACTTCCTCCATTTCGTCCACTTCCTCTACTTCCTTCACTTCCTCGACTTCCTCCACTTCATATACTTCGTCCACTTCGTCCTCTTCGTCCACTTCCTCCACTTCCTCCACTTCGTCACCTTCGTCCGCTTCGTCCACTTGGTCAACTTCGTCCACTTGGTCAACTTCGTCCACTTCGTCCATTTCCTTCACTTCCTTCACTTCCTCCACTTCCTCCACTTCCTCTACTTATTCAACTTCCTCCTCTTCATCAACTTCGTCCACTTCATCCAATTGCTTCACTTCGTCCACTTCGTCGACTTCTTCCACTTCGTCAACTTCCTCCACTTCCTCCACTTCGCCCACTTCGTCAACTTCGTCAACTTCGTCCACTTCGTCAACTTCCTCCACTTCCTTCACTTCGTCCACTTCCTCCAGTTCCTCCACTTCGTCAACTTCGTCCACTTCGTCATCTTCGTCCACTTCGTCGACTTCTTGCAATCCGTCCACTTCCTGAACTTCGTCCACTTCGTCCACTTCGTCAACTTTGTCCACTTCCTCCACTTTCTCCACTTCGTCCACTTCCTCCACTTCCTCCACCTCCTCCACTTCCCCCATTTCCTCCACTTTCTCCACTTCCTCCACTTCCTCCACTTCCTCCACTTCCTCCACTTCATCAACTTCGTCCACTTTGTCCACTTCCTCCAGTTCCTCCACTTTGTCCACTTCGTCCACTTCCTCCATTTCCTCCACTTCGTCCACTTCGTGAACTTCGACCACTTCGTCAATGTCGTCCACTTCCTCCACTTTCTTCACTTCCTCCACTTCCTCCACTTCGTCAACTTCCTCCACTTTGTCAACGTCGTCCACTTCGTCCACTCCCTCCACTTCATTAACTTCGTCTACTTCCTCCACTTCCTCCACTTCCTCCACTTCGTCAACTTCCACCACTTCGTCAACTTCCTCCACTTTGTCAACTTCTTCCACTTCGTCAATTTCCT
>NC_142174.1:3967725-4022809 GCF_029865625.1 Vigna umbellata | reverse complement strand
TGGTGATTCAAGAGAAGGTATCAATTCAATTACTTTTGGATAATGAATGGAGATATGGTGATTAAAATATGATAGATGTTGGAAGTGTAAGAAGCATTCCAATTATTTTAATTTTCTCTACATGCAACATATGTCACGGCCAAAGAGTATCCAGGGGCAAGTATTTCACTTATTTTGATTTTTTTTTTAGAATGAAATACATGGAATGGAAGTGTCACGACAAGGAGGACTTTTAAAAGCATTTGCAAATTTCAATTTTCTTTTGTAGATGAATGGGTCAATTTTAGAGAAGTTTCATTTTCTTTTATTTCTTTTGCCTTAAAATATTTTATATTGTATGTTGAATTGATTTTCCTTTTGGGTGGTGAATTGTGTTTGAATATTTATCTATTGTATTTTTTCTTTAAAAGTTTTCATGCACTTTAATGTTTTCAATTATATTCGGTCGTGTTTTATTTAATTTCAGTTTAATTTAATTTTACCGCAACCAAAAAAAATTACAAAACCCCCCCTACGTGTTTGACGTAAGACTCGAACCACAATTTGGTCCTTGAGAGACGACCTAGGAGTCACTTCCTAGTACTATACTGCATTCTTTTATGCACAACTTTTGTGGGAGGTGCGACCCTCTCATCAAAATGGCGCCGTTGCCGGGGACCAACGGTTCAGTTTTAGGTCTTTTGTGTTGATAATGTGTTGTTTGTGTGTGTGTTTTGTCTTGTATGTTTGAGTGTGTGTGATTTGTTTGTTTAGGTTGTTTTGTGTGTTCAAAATTTTTGTGATATCGTTTCATGATTTTAGGGTGTTGTGACTTAGTGCATGACTAGGGGAAATCCTGGGCCTATACCACCCTTTGATCCTGAGATTGATAGAACTTTTCATAGGTTAGCTAGGCATTCTAGAAATTTATCTTTAGAGTCTGTTTTTGAGTCTGTTCCATTGGATACTGTGCATCCCACTGCTGAGTACTTTGTGCATACTGCATCTACTGCATCTGTTGCATCTGCACGTGATTCTGATTCTGATTCTGTTGTTTTTCACACTGAGAACAATATGGCACAACCTCCACCTCGGGAGGACTTTTAGGGAGATGGCTGCACCTGATTTCGATATCGAAAGCTTGTGCATCCAATATCCTGATGAGGACGTTCCATTTGTTCTCAAGACTGGACTGATCCATTTGTTGCCCAAGTTTCATGGTCTTGCAGGTGAGAGTCCTCATAAGCATTTGAAGGAATTCCACATTGTCTGTTCTAGTATGAAACCACATGATGTTCCTGAAGAGCACATCTTCTTGAAGGCATTCCCTCATTCATTGGAAAATGTTGCTAAGGATTGGTTGTATGGTTTGGCGCCTAGATCCGTCACTAGCTGGGATGATCTGAAGAGGCTGTTCTTAGATAAATTTTTTCCAGCAGCCCGGACCACAGCTATCAGAAAAGACATAACTGGGATTAGGCAGCTTGGTGGAGAGAACTTATATGAGTATTGGGAGAGATTCAAGACACTTTGTGCTAGTTGTCCCCACCATCAGATACCTGAGCATCTCCTTGTCCAGTATTTCTATGAGGGTTTGAACAACATGGACCGTGGTATGATTGATGCTGCCAGTGGGGCTCTTGGAGACACCACACCTGCTGAGGCCAGGCAATTGATTGAGAAGATGGCCTCCAACTCCCAGCAGTTTAGCACCAGGAATGATGCCATTGTGGTGAGGGGCGTACATGATGTTGTTGCCCAGTCTTTATCAGCTGTTGAAAGCAAGTTGGAAGGAAAGATTGACTCTCTTACGAAGATGGTGACACAGTTGACTACCAACCAGAGATCTGCAGCTCCATCTGCATCTGTTGCACGACTATGTGCTATTTGTCCTTCCAGTGACCACTATACAGATGCTTGTCCTTCTTTGCAGCACTCTGCTGCCTCTGATGCGCCTCAGGCTTATGCTACGAACATCTACAACAACAGGCAGCAACAACAGCAAAATCATGACTTATCCAGCAACAGGTACAACCCAGGGTGGAGGAATCACCCCAATCTGAGATGGAACAATGCGCCACAGCATCAACAGCAGGCACCACCTTTCCAGAATGCTGGAGCACCTAACAGATATGTGCCTCCACCAATGCAACAACACCAGAGGCAACAACACAGCAGCAACAAGAGGCACCTACCCAGCCAGTTGCCCAACCTTCCACTTCGTCTGAACCTTCATTGGAAGAGTTAGTGAGACAGATGACTATGCAAAACCTGCAGTTTCAGCAGGAGACTAGAGCTTCCATACAGAGTCTCACTAACCAGATGGGTCAGATGGCTACTCAGATAAACCAGGCGCAGTCTCAGAATTCGGATAAGTTACCATCCCAGACTGTGCAGAACCCAAGGAATGTGAGTGCCATAACCCTTAGATCAGGGAAGCAGATTTTTGTGCCTTCAGAGCCCGCTTCTACACCTACACCCATGCCTGCTACTTGTCCTAGAAAGAACGACCATGACGGTCCGAGCAAGGCATTTGAGGTGGGTGAATCTTCTTCTCCAGTGGTTCTTCTTCAAGTGGATCTTCTCCCTCTTCCACCACCACCGCTGCCGCACCTTCTCCATTGGTTGACCGACCTATCCCTCTACCATTCCCTTCACGGGCACTTCCTAGCAAAAAGATGGAAGATGTGGATAAGGAAATTCTGGAGACCTTCAGGAAGGTAGAGGTGAACATACCTCTACTTGATGCCATCAAGCAGATACCGAAGTATGCCAAATTCTTGAAGGAGCTGTGCACACACAAGAGGAAGATGAAGGGAAATGAGAGGATTAGCATGGGAAGGAATGTATCTGCGCTTATTGGTAAGTCGGTCCCGCACATCCCTGAAAAGTGCAAGGACCCAGGTATATTTTGCATTCCTTGTGTGATTGGAAACAATAAATTTGAAAATGCCATGCTTGATTTGGGTGCTTCTGTTAATGTCATGCCTTTGTCTATATATGCATCTTTGTCTTGGTCCTTTGCAAACCACGGGTGTGGTCATTCAGTTGGCCAATAGGAGTGTTACCCACCCAGCAGGTTTCATAGAGGATGTCTTGGTTAGGGTTGGTGAATTGATTTTTCCTGCTGACTTTTATGTTTTGGAAATGGAGGAGGGATTCTCTCATGGATCCGCTCCCATTATCTTAGGCAGGCCATTCTTGAAAACTGCCCGAACTAAGATTGATGTGTATGCTGGAACTTTGTCTATGGAATTTGCTGATATTGTTGTTCATTTTAATATCCTTGATGCAATGAAATTTCCAGCTGAGGACCATTCTCTGTTTAGGATCGATGCATTGGATGACATTATTGATAAATATGTTGTTGATGATTTTGATTCTTTGCATAAGAAAGAGCATTCTTTTCTATCTTCTCTACATACATGCATTGAATCTGAATTTGAGAATGATGTTGATTTTGAAGAGAATTTTGATATCCATGATGTTGATGATGTTTTTGATATGGATGATGTTGATAATGTAATTGTCATGGATATGGATTTGGAGCTTGATGAGATAGGTGTTCCGCCTTTACCTGTGAATTCTTTGGAGTCAGAATGCACTAACCACTTTGTAGGAAGTACAAATGAATCTGACTTGCAGGCACCTACTCTTGAGTTGAAACAGCTCCCAGATAACCTCAAGTACGTGTACTTGGAGGATGATGAGAAGAAACCGGTGATCATTTCCACCTCCCTTGATTCTGTTCAAGAGGAGAAGTTGCTTGGTGTGCTGAGGAAGCACAAGAAGGCCATTGGTTGGAGTTTGGCTGACATACCTGGTATTAGCCCATCCACATGCATGCATAGAATTCTTTTGGAAGATGGGGCAAGGCCAGTGAGACAGCCACAAAGAAGGCAAAACCCCGTGATCATGGACGTCATCAAGAAGGAGGTGACCAAGCTTTTGCAAGCTGGGATCATCTACCCTATTTCAGACAGTCAGTGGGTTAGCCCCATCCATGTTGTGCCCAAGAAAACTGGCCTCACTGTGGTGAAGAATGAGAGGGATGAGCTTATCCCAGCTAGAGTGCAGAACAGTTGGAGAGTCTGCATTGACTATAGGAGGCTCAACCAAGCAACCAGGAAAGATCATTTCCCCCTGCCATTCATTGATCAGATGCTGGAGCGCCTGGCAGGTAAATCTCATTATTGTTTTCTTGATGGTTTTTCTGGTTACTTTCAAATAAATATTGCGCCTGAGGATCAAGAAAAAACCACATTCACCTGCCCCTTTGGCACTTTTGCCTATAGGAGGATGCCCTTTGGTCTATGCAACGCCCCTGGTACCTTCCAGCGGTGCATGCTTAGCATTTTTAGCGACTTTCTTGAGAATTGCATAGAGGTGTTTATGGATGATTTTACTGTGTATGGATCCTCCTTTGATGCATGTTTAGACAGTCTGGAAAAAGTTTTGAAAAGATGCATAGAAACAAACCTTGTTCTCAATTTTGAGAAATGTCACTTCATGGTTGGACAAGGTTTGGTTCTAGGGCATATCATTTCTGAAAAGGGAATAGAGGTAGACCCTGCTAAGATATCTGTGATTTCGCAGTTGCCTTACCCCTCTTGCGTGCGAGAGGTGCGATCTTTTCTTGGACATGCAGGTTTCTACAGGCGCTTCATCAAAGATTTCAGCAAGAAGGCGCTTCCCTTGTCCAGACTGCTGCAGAAAGATATTGACTTTTCTTTTGATGACAGATGCAAGCAGGCGTTTGATTGCCTGAAGGAAGCTTTGACCACCGCCCCTATCATTCAGGCACCGGATTGGACAGCCCCATTTGAGCTCATGTGTGATGCGTCTAATTATGCATTAGGGGCTGTCTTGACACAGAAAATTGACAAGCTGCCGAGAGTGATCTACTATGCTTCACGCACTTTGGATGTTGCCCAGGCAAATTATACCACCACTGAAAAAGAGTTGTTGGCAATTGTTTTTGCCCTTGATAAGTTTAGGTCATATTTGCTTGGATCACCTGTTATTGTGTATACTGACCATGCAGCTCTAAAGTTTCTGTTGAAAAAGGCGGAGTCAAAGCCTAGATTGATCAGGTGGATGCTACTGCTCCAAGAGTTTGACTTGCAAATTGAAGACCGGAGTGGAGCACGAAATTTGGTTGCAGACCACCTAAGCCGGATTGAAAAAGCTGGAATGAAGCTGATGTGTTGCCCATACAGGATACCTTTCCTGACGAGAGTTTGTTGATGATTTCTTACTCTCACCCCACTCCTTGGTTTGCACACATTGTAAATTATTTGGTTGCTTCTGTTTTTCCTCCCTTAGCATCACGTGCTCAGATTGCTAAAATTAAGAGTGATGCTAAGTATTATGTTTGGGATGACCCATATCTGTGGAAGTTGTGCAGTGACCAGGTTACTAGGAGATGCATTCCGGACCATGAGATTGACTCGGTCCTGCAGTTTTGTCATGCCTCCTCACCTGGTGGTCATCTGGGGATACAGAGAACAGCTCGCAGGGTGCTGACTGTGGTTTATTGGCCTTCCATCTTCAAAGATGCGGAGAAGATTGCAGCACTTGTGACCTTGTCAGAGAGCAGGAGGATCAATTTCACAGAGACAAGAGATGCCTCAACAACCTATGTTGTTCTGTGAGGTGTTTGATGTATGGGGTATAGATTTCATGGGTCCTTTTCCTGTTTCTTTTGGTTTCTGTTATATTCTCCTTGCTGTGGATTATGTTTCAAAATGGGTGGAAGCTAGAGCCACCAGGACTAATGATGCTCGGGTTGTTGTAGATTTTGTTAGATCTCACCTCTTTTGCAGGTTTGGAGTGCCTAGAGCAATTGTTAGTGATCAAGGAACCCATTTTTGCAACAGATCCATGCAAGCTTTGCTCAAGAAATATGGGGTGACGCACAGAGTTTCTACACCTTACCACCCCCAAACAAATGGGCAGGCTGAGATCTCCAACAGGGAGATTAAGAGGATTTTGGAGAAGATTGTCCAGCCCAACAGGAAAGATTGGAGCAATAGGTTGGACGATGCTCTTTGGGCTCACAGGACAGCTTACAAAGCACCGATAGGGATGTCTCCCTACCGGGTTGTCTTCGGAAAAGCATGTCACCTACCGGTCGAGATTGAGCATCGGGCATATTGGGCTGTGAAGATTTGCAACTTCTCCATGGACCAAGCTGGAGAGGAAAGAAAGTTGCAACTGAATGAATTGGATGAGATCCGATTGGAGGCATATGAGAACTCGAAGTTCTACAAGGAAAGGACAAAGAAGTTCCATGATAGTTCTATTGTTAGAAAGGACTTCGAGGTTGGCCAACAGGTTTTGTTGTATAACTCTAGACTCGGCCTCATGGGTGGTAAGTTGAGATCAAAATGGACTGGACCTTTTGTTGTGACTAATGTTTATCCTTATGGTGCAGTAGAGATCCAAGGTCCATCTACAGCTAAAAGCTTCAAGGTGAACGGGCATAGACTGAAGCCTTTCCTCAGCAACCCTTCTTTAGTGGATGTAGTGGTGGAGGAGACGTCTTTGGTCCACCCCACCTATCCTCCCATCTGACTCAGGGAGTTTCTTTTCTCCTTCCCTCCTCACTTTTATTGCACTTTGTCGATATCTGATGATTGTTCTGATTGTTTGATCTACTGATTGTGACACACTGAGGACATTGTGTCGTTTAAGTGTGGTCTATTAGGGGAGGTTGTTTCTTTGTTCATGTTTCGGTTTTTATGTAGTTTGTTGTGTCTTGTGTACAGTTTTGCATGCTTTTCGTAAATTCTGGATTGTGGTTAGGTTGTCAGTTTTCCTTCACTTCATTGATACTCTGAGATGTTGGATTCCTTGCTTTTCTTTGCTTGGAAGATGATCATGATGTTTGAGAGTTGAATTGATTGTGACACAAATGCCCTGTGTGAGAATTTGAGCCACTTTATGTTCTTTCTTGTGTGTGATATGTCTCTTGATTGCTTGCACATATGCCTTGGCTTGACTCTTGTTGATAATTCTTGATTGATATGCATGTTTGGAAGTGATAAAGGCATTTTGTTCTTGAGCCTCTCTAGCCAAATAGCTTACCTTGTTTAATTCTTTGATAACCCTTTTGAGCCTATACTTTCCACCATTTCTTTGTTTTGAAGCTCATACACTAGCCCTCAGTGAAAAACATGATTACCTTAACCTTAGGGAATTTTGGAGCTTTGGAAGTGTTTTGGGAACAAGTGTGGTCTCTTGGGGGTTTCTGATGAGTTGGCTAGTTGGTTCCTCTTCTTGTTTTGTTTTGGTAAATATATGTGTATCTTGTCTTTTACAGTTTTGTTTTGAAAGAGAGAAAAGAAAAGAGACAGGATGAAAAAAAAAAGAGAAGAGAGCAGAAAAAAAAAAATGTGAATAATTGTGAATAATGGAGTCAAGAAGAGGATGGAATTAGAGGTTGTGGGTGTGTTTGAATGTGTTTACACTTGTTCCCCATTGCTCCTCTGTTCCTTATGGTTTGTAGCTTCTTATCCAGATATATCCTCCCTTGTCCTTGGCCCCATTACAACCATGAAAAGACCTTTTGATTTGAACATGCGTATGTGCTTGAGTGTTGATATTAGAGGCTTGCCAAGTCTATTTGTGATTGCTTTCTTGAGTGCATTGAGTGACATTGATTTACCTTAAACACTTGAGAGAAACACTGATTGTGTGCATCTGTGAGGCTCTGTTGCTTTTGATTCATCTCTTGAACTGATTGACTGCTTTCCTTGTACTGAATTGTTTGGATGATTCTTTGAGTATTTGCTTTCATTGACTCTGTGTGGATTCTGCCTATACCTTTTACCGTCCAGATTTTGTGAGAATTGTGCAACTGTGTTTCTGTTTTGGAGTCTTGTGTCTGTCTTTCGAGTCTGTGTCAGCTTCCTGATGTTTGAGTAGTTCCCTGGTTTTCGTTTGGTTTTGCCCAGGAGTGCAAAAGACTAAGTGTGGTCTATTTTGATGAGTCGTTATTTCTTGAATTATTTAGTTTCTTGCACTTAAATAAACCAGGGAATTGTGTTTAATTGCTTGTTATTTCCCCGTTTTTCCGAATTCTGCTTAATTTGGTCGGAAATTTGTAATTGTGCTAATTTGGATTTTCTGAGCTGATTAAGTGCATTTTTGAAGTGCAGGAAAATTTCGGAAATACATTTTGGACATCAGGAAGATTGCCAAATAAATTCAAGACTCTCCAGACAAACATTTTTGAATTAATTAAATTGTAATTCAGTAGTTTAGAATTTTTGAATCAACTCTTATATTTTGGGTCAATTTTTGGTAAATTAGATTAGACCCAAAATTAGAAATTAATGACTTGGCACCTAGGGTTTTATTTTTGTGGACCCTACCCTAAAAAAGGGGACACACGGTCTTAGAAGTTTAGGGCCCCAGCCGCCACTTGCGATTTGACACCGTATTCACTCTCGGTTTTGGTTCTGAGTTTTTGCTTTGAACGTTTCAGCATGAAAAAAAAGCACACTTTGAATTTTTCCATTTCATTTTTGCAAGCGCTGGATTCATGAGAATGCTTATTTAATTTTCGTTGTGAAGAGTGCAAGGTTTATGTTCAACATTGTCACATTGCAGAGGGGATCCAAATTTTTTAGAAAAGCTCATTTTTTTGTTTATTTAGAAGAAGTGAGGCACACGGTCTGCACAACATTCACGGTTTTTATGCGCTGCTTGATGTTGTCACGGGAAGCGGTAATGTGTTGGAGCTGGAAGAAGTGAAGCAAAGTTGGGCGTGTTGCGCTGAGACGTGGTGGAAGCAGAGGTGTCATGAGCTGGAAGCACTAAAGCAAGCATTACGTGGAGCTGGAAGCAGGGAACGTACGGGAATGGTGATTCAAGGTGCTGGAGAAGGTGTGTGGTGAGCACGGTGATTACTGGGGCAGTGGTGTGCATATGAAGAAGTGACTAGGTGGAGCTGGAACGTGAAGCACGAGATTAAAGAAATGGCCTGGGTGTGTAGAACGCACGTTGGAACGCTTTGAAGAAGTGCAGCATGGGAAATGAAGAAGTGATTATAAGGAGCATGTTGATTGGATGAAGTGGTGTGCACGTCCCATCACAGGGGTTCGGTCATTGGAAGCATTTATTCCACTTAGAAAAGCTAACTTCTTTTCACATGGAATTTGGAATTGGAGAATGGTGTGTACGAGAATGCTCTAGGAGGTCACGGGGTGATGAAGAGGTGATGGGAGTAGGTAGGAGCTGTTGCTGCCATATTGTAGGGTCCATGAGGTGATTCATTTTGAAGGCACATGGGAGTAGCACGGGTACGGTGGTGATTCAAGAGAAGGTATCAATTCAATTACTTTTGGATAATGAATGGAGATATGGTGATTAAAATATGATAGATGTTGGAAGTGTAAGAAGCATTCCAATTATTTTAATTTTCTCTACATGCAACATATGTCACGGCCAAAGAGTATCCAGGGGCAAGTATTTCACTTATTTTGATTTTTTTTTTAGAATGAAATACATGGAATGGAAGTGTCACGGACAAGGAGGACTTTTAAAGCATTTGCAAATTTCAATTTTCTTTTGTAGATGAATGGGTCAATTTTAGAGAAGTTTCATTTTCTTTTATTTCTTTTGCCTTAAAATATTTTATATTGTATGTTGAATTGATTTTCTTCCTTTTGGGTGGTGAATTGTGTTTGAATATTTATCTATTGTATTGTTTTCTTTAAAAGTTTTCATGCACTTAATGTTTTCAATTATATTCGGTCGTGTTTTATTTAATTTTCAGTTTAATTTAATTTTACCGCAACCAAAAAAAATTACAAAACCCCCCTACGTGTTTGACGTAAGACTCGAACCACAATTTGGTCCTTGAGAGACGACCTAGGAGTCACTTCCTAGTACTATACTGCATTCTTTTATGCACAACTTTTGTTGGGAGGTGCGACCCTCTCATCAAAATGGCGCCGTTGCCGGGGACCAACGGTTCAGTTTTAGGTCTTTTGTGTTGATAATGTGTTGTTTGTGTGTTGTGTTTTGTCTTGTATGTTTGAGTGTGTGTGATTTGTTTGTTTAGGTTGTTTTGTGTGTTCAAAATTTTTGTGATATCGTTTCATGATTTTAGGGTTGTTTGACTTAGTGCATGACTAGGGGAAATCCTGTGCCTATACCACCCTTTGATCCTGAGATGATAGAACTTTTCATAGGTTAGCTAGGCATTCTAGAAATTTATCTTTAGAGTGTTTTGAGTCTGTTCCATTGGATACTGTGCATCCCACTGCTGAGTACTTTGTGCATACTGCATCTACTGCATCTGTTGCATCTGCACGTGATTCTGATTCTGATTCTGTTGTTTTTCACACTGAGAACAATATGGCACAACCTCCACCTCGTGGGAGGACTTTTAGGGAAATGGCTGCACCTGATTTCGATATCGAAAGCTTGTGCATCCAATATCCTGATGAGGGCGTTCCATTTGTTCTCAAGACTGGACTGATCCATTTGTTGCCCAAGTTTCATGGTCTTGCAGGTGAGAGTCCTCATAAGCATTTGAAGGAATTCCACATTGTCTGTTCTAGTATGAAACCACATGATGTTCCTGAAGAGCACATCTTCTTGAAGGCATTCCCTCATTCATTGGAAAATGTTGCTAAGGATTGGTTGTATGGTTTGGCGCCTAGATCCGTCACTAGCTGGGATGATCTGAAGAGACTGTTCTTAGATAAATTTTTTCCAGCAGCCCGGACCAAGCTATCAGAAAAGACATAACTGGGATTAGGCAGCTTGGTGGAGAGAACTTATATGAGTATTGGGAGAGATTCAAGACACTTTGTGCTAGTTGTCCCCACCATCAGATACCTGAGCATCTCCTTGTCCAGTATTTCTATGAGGGTTTGAACAACATGGACCGTGGTATGATTGATGCTGCCAGTGGTGGAGCTCTTGGAGACACCACACCTGCTGAGGCCAGGCAATTGAGAAGATGGCCTCCAACTCCCAGCAGTTTAGCACCAGGAATGATGCCATTGTGGTGAGGGGCGTACATGATGTTGTTGCCCAGTCTTTATCAACTGTTGAAAGCAAGTTGGAAGGAAAGATTGACTCTCTTACGAAGATGGTGACACAGTTGACTACCAACCAGAGATCTGCAGCTCCATCTGCATCTGTTGCACGACTATGTGCTATTTGTCCTTCCAGTGACCACTATACAGATGCTTGTCCTTCTTTGCAGCACTCTGCTGCCTCTGATGCGCCTCAGGCTTATGCTACGAACATCTACAACAACAGGCAGCAACAACAGCAAAATCATGACTTATCCAGCAACAGGTACAACCCAGGGTGGAGGAATCACCCCAATCTGAGATGGAACAATGCGCAGCATCAACAGCAGGCACCACCTTTCCAGAATGCTGGAGCACCTAACAGATATGTGCCTCCACCAATGCAACAACACCAGAGGCAACAACAACAGCAGCAACAAGAGGCACCTACCCAGCCAGTTGCCCAACCTTCCACTTCGTCTGAACCTTCATTGGAAGAGTTAGTGAGACAGATGACTATGCAAAACCTGCAGTTTCAGCAGGAGACTAGAGCTTCCATACAGAGTCTCACTAACCAGATGGGTCAGATGGCTACTCAGATAAACCAGGCGCAGTCTCAGAATTCGGATAAGTTACCATCCCAGACTGTGCAGAACCCAAGGAATGTGAGTGCCATAACCCTTAGATCAGGGAAGCAGATTTTTGTGCCTTCAGAGCCCGCTTCTACACCTACACCCATGCCTGCTACTTGTCCTAGAAAGAACGACCATGACGGTCCGAGCAAGGCATTTGAGGTGGGTGAATCTTCTTCTCCAGCCGGTGGTTCTTCTTCAAGTGGATCTTCTCCCTCTTCCACCACCACCGCTGCCGCACCTTCTCCATTGGTTGACCGACCTATCCCTCTACCATTCCCTTCACGGGCACTTCCTAGCAAAAAGATGGAAGATGTGGATAAGGAAATTCTGGAGACCTTCAGGAAGGTAGAGGTGAACATACCTCTACTTGATGCCATCAAGCAGATACCGAAGTATGCCAAATTCTTGAAGGAGCTGTGCACACACAAGAGGAAGATGAAGGGAAATGAGAGGATTAGCATGGGAAGGAATGTATCTGCGCTTATTGGTAAGTCGGTCCCGCACATCCCTGAAAAGTGCAAGGACCCAGGTATATTTTGCATTCCTTGTGTGATTGGAAACAATAAATTTGAAAATGCCATGCTTGATTTGGGTGCTTCTGTTAATGTCATGCCTTTGTCTATATATGCATCTTTGTCTCTTGGTCCTTTGCAAACCACGGGTGTGGTCATTCAGTTGGCCAATAGGAGTGTTACCCACCCAGCAGGTTTCATAGAGGATGTCTTGGTTAGGGTTGGTGAATTGATTTTCCTGCTGACTTTTATGTTTTGGAAATGGAGGAGGGATTCTCTCATGGATCCGCTCCCATTATCTTAGGCAGGCCATTCTTGAAAACTGCCCGAACTAAGATTGATGTGTATGCTGGAACTTTGTCTATGGAATTTGCTGATATTGTTGTTCATTTTAATATCCTTGATGCAATGAAATTTCCAGCTGAGGACCATTCTCTGTTTAGATCGATGCATTGGATGACATTATTGATAAATATGTTGTTGATGATTTTGATCTTGATGGACAAATTGTAAGCACCAAAATATGATGTCACAAACTTGTTTCACAATCGGCAAGTATGACCGAATCGTTCAAGTAATAAAACTTGGTAAGACCAAGTATCGTTTTCCCAAAGGACTCACGGCCTAGTTTAGTTATGTGGTTTCTTGATTAACTAAGACTTACAAACGAAATATTTGAGTTTAAAATGCAAGACAGAAAATAAACATGTATGCATGAATTTTGATCAATGGCAAAGACAAAAGATAAACACTTTCAATGGAATATATGAATGAATATGTTGTTGGGGGTCAATTTCATCTCATCCACTCTCATATATTTTAGGAATTCATCATTCAAATCATCATTGTTAATGCCACTCACTAATGTACCATTCTAGATGGCTTCTCCCTAATCAAATAGTTCATACAATTCCTAGCATTCCTAATGATTAGTTCATTACGCAGGAGCTTAAGGCAACCAATATAATATTGTCAGTAAATATTGGGAGAAATTCCCCGGATCTAGATTTCCCCGTACGTGTCCGTATCAACAAAACCAATAATCATGCATTAGAATGAGTTAAACAATGCAAGCATTGAGCAAAGAGGAAAAACCCTAACTAATGATGAAAAGAAAGCATATGTCTTAATTCAAAGATGTATTCAACAAAATCCATATATGAGAGCTTCAAGAGATTACATTGATTCCCCAACAAACATACAAGGTTTAGTTCACCATATTCATGGTGAACCTAGATGAATAACAATGAAAGTATGAAAGAATAAACCCAATAAAGGTGAAGAGGTAGCCTGAGCATCCAAGATCCTCCTTCAAAGGGGTGAAAGAGAGAGTGTTTGCCTCGTTTCTGCCAAAGATACTAACTAAAGGACGTGCAAGCCCTTAAATACTAATCTAGAGTTACAAAAGATTATAAAAGTCCAAGCCCAAAAAGTGCCGCTCAGCGCCATTTACCGCTCAGCGGTGGTTACGCGTCTTCTTTCTTCCCCTCAGCGGCCATTTGCCCCTCAGCGGTTCCAACGCCACCTCTTGAGTGCCGCTCAGCGGTAGTTTGCCGCTGAGCGGTGCCTTCGACTTCTCCTTTTTGCACTCTTTCTTGTCTTTTCTAATGTCCTCTCTCTCATTCTTCACTTCTTTCACCAAATTCACCTCAAAACCTGCACAAAAACACTCAAATCAAGCATAAACCTGTCCAGCTCTCTTATTTCTGAAAATATAAACAAAATGCATGATTTCAAGCTAGTTTCTAAGTCTAAAGGTTGCTTTTAGTATCACTTTAAGCATGAAAATAACAGTTTTTCAACTGTTATCACAACCCCAAACTTAGAACTTTGCTTGTCCTCAAGCAAACAAAATGTAACTCCATCTCCAACCAATTCATATGATGGTTCACTCATTCAAAATCCTCTTTTCAAGATAAGTAATAACTTCACTCAAACTTATGACCAAGAGTTAATTCAAGATGTGCACATGCTTTAGTGTTCACAAAGTCATTTAAATTCCAACAAATGCTATTTTTCATGAATGATCAATCAATTAAGCATGGATGTTCATGTGCTTATGGAATCTTTCCTCACTAGGTAAAGTGTTTCACTCAACACACAAGTGTATAAGAGGTAAAGTGTTTCACTCATTCACTCCACTATCACAATGTCACATGAATCAACTTTGCCTTTCATTTAACCACAATCAAATACATTCACAAGCATGCATCATCACAAGGACTTTTCAATGGCTTATAATGTGGCTGGGCTAACAAGAAAATTGGTTTTTCTGGATCACAAAATCCTTGAGTTAAGAGAATCATAAACACAATCTTCTTATTCATTCCCAACTTCTTTTGCCTTTGCTTTTGCATTTGCATTGAGCTTTGCTTCTTTTTCTTTTCTTTTCTTTGCATATTCTTACTTTTTAGCTCTTAGCTCAATGCTTTTTCCTTTTTCATGTTTCCCCAATAACCCCAAACTTGAACATTTAACAATACCACACAAGATCTTCTACTTAACTCAAGGTAAAGATTTTCAATCAAGGGTGTTCAGTGTATATTTAAGGCTAAGGGTTCAAAGGATAGAACACAACGTGTTCTCTTTTAGAAGGCTAACTTTATGAATTTGGCCAATAAAAAGGGTTTCAAAAACACGGCCTTTGATCATATGATGCAAAACAAGCAATTGATTCAATCATAGAAAACCTGGGCAAAGTCATTCATGCTTTCAAAGTAACAACATTCAACAATAACAACTCTGGAGCTCAAAACCTCACATATAAGCTCATTCACATTTGACATGCACATCCTGCTTAATTTCACAATCACAATCATGATATTATGCATTTGTTCACAAAGCTTGTGAATCACCTGTATAAGCATTTTAATGTGCACATCATCTCAACATTAATCAATCAATAAGCATCATTCACTCATTACTTATCACACAATCACAGTTAATAGCAAACCATCATAAGGAACCAGGTGTTCAATAGAGTACATCGAACCCTAATCTAAAAACAAAAACAAATAAGTTCAGAAAACTTAAACCATAAAAGCATAATCATATGATAGCATTCATCAGTAAATGCTATCTCAGCTCCTCATCAGTCCGAGCTCTCTGTATCTTCCTCTTCCTCTTCATCATCATCTTCATCAAATGCATCCTCCTCCTCTGCTTCATCTTCCTCCATATTTCTGGCTGAAGCTTCAGCTGCTCCAGCTCCTCCATATACTGGTTCTTCTGGCCAAGCTACCACATTATGGAATTCATCCATAGTCCACCTGTGTGCTGGAGGGGTATCATACATCCCCACTATCATCTCAGCCGTGGCCACCTGCCCTCTGTGGATGGACTGCAACTGAGCACCTATAAGAGACATATACATGTCCCTCATCTGGAATGGTTCTGCCTCATGAGTATCAGCAGAAGTCCTGCCCTGTGCTGGCCTTCTCTCTCTACGAGCCTGGCGTGGTGGAACTGGCTGGGCTGCCTCCTCACCTCCACAGTACTGTCTGTAATAGGCCTCATCTATAGCTTTTCTTGGCCTCTCAAATGGTGGAACAGAAGTGTCCACCCCAGCTAGCTTGCAAAGGTGAGTGATCAAAGAAGGATGTCCCAGTGGTGCTTTGTTGTTTGAGGTGTTAGCACACACACTAATCTCATCAGCTATCACCTGCCCAATATTAACATTCAAGTTTCTGATAACACAGTAGATGAATAGTGCCCTGCTGAGAGTAATATCTGACACATGTGAACATGGCTGAATGTTGGCATGAGAAAACGCCATCCAATACTTTGCAAGAGGATGTCAAATCTGTCCTCCTAATGTTAACCACTGAGCCAGATCTATTCCTTTGGAAGTGTCCTCCAGGTATACACAATACTCTCTCCACATCCTCATAATCAGCACCTTCCTCCATGCTAAGAGCAAACTGGCATTGCTCACCAGCCCACACAGTATCCAGAAAGTTATTTATGGAGTCAGGATCATACCTGATAGCATGGCCTCTAACATAGCCCAAATAATTCTCAGCTGGATAATCACCAATCTTCTTTGCATTGGTGTAAAATTCTTTCACCACAGCTATGTTGGCAGGTGATGGATAAGTGGCTAGCTTCCCCCAATCATTCCCTAACACTTGCTCTCCAAATTGAGGAGCAAAGTTAGGTATCATTCCAACCTTTCTCTCCATTAGAAGTCTCCTGTCCTGAACCACCCTAAAGTGCTTCTCATGTTTCCTAGAGAGGAACCTGCCATTATGGGGCTGCTCTGGTTCCTTTTCCTTTCTCTTGGTTGCCATGGTTTTCAATCTCTTTCCTGAAGAGGATGCCATTCCTGCATTCAAACATAAATCCAAAACCACAGAACATGATGTTAATCATTAGTAAACTCAGAACACAACTCCTTTCGAAGCTAAACCACCGCTGAGGGCCAGAATTTCCCCTCAGCGCCACCAGCGCCACATTCCAACACGCAAAAATAAAAAAAAAACCAAATCTGGCAGAGTGCCGCTCAGCGGTAATTTACCCCTCAGCGGTAACTCTGCAGATTTTTGAAAAATCAGTTTAAAGCTTCCCTAACTCCACCCAAATGTAATTTTCAGTTTTCCAGTTCATAATCTTGCAGTTTAATCGGTTCAAACATCAAATATATCATCCAATCATGCATAGAAATCAAAACCCCTAAATATTCATGCTTTGACAATCACATTCAAATTCAAGAACCCTAGAATGAACAAAATGCATTTTACTTACTTGGGTGGAGATACTAGATGCAATGAGAATGCCTTCAAACTAGAATGCTCTCTTCCAACCCCAAACTTTGATGGCACACTAGTGAAAAAGTGAATAGTAGAGAGATTTTCTTAAGAGGGAAGAGTGAAAAGATGTGGAAAACCTAGGAGAAGGTGTGTGGAAGTGTTTGTGCAGAGAGAAGTCTGGAAATAAACCCTAAAACGCAGCTTGGGGTATAAAAATACCCTAATGGGCTCGGGTCCCGCTAAGGGGAACTTAAGCCCCTCTGCGATATTACCGCTCAGCGGTAATTGCCGCTCAGCGGCACTTTCGTGAAGTGCTCCCCTCCTTCTTTTCTTGACCTACGTGCCTTCCCTACATGTCTCTCATAGGTTCCCTGCAATTCAATGTTAAAAATGCTTATGCAAATCCTAACTAAAAATAAACAAACAAAAACAATCAATCAACTGGGTTGCCTCCCAGGTAGCGCTTGTTTAACGTCACGAGCCTGACCCAAAATCCACCAACACCCATCAGTAGGTGTTTCAAACTTACCAGCACCCATCAGTAGGTGCAAAATCTTCTCACCAACACCCATCAGTAGGTGTTACAAACTTAGTATCCTTCAGTAGATACTTAACCACCTAGCATCCTTCAGTAGATGCTAAATCCAACAAAAATAATTACAGAATAATATTCACAAATTATAAATTACAAAACCAAATCAAAAGTTTGTAAATCCACTGAGTTGCCTCCCAGCAAGCGCTTCTTTAACGTCACTAGCTTGACCCAATAAAGTTCAAGTTCCTTCTTCTTTTTCTTCTTTCTACTGAACTTCTTCAGAAATTTGATCAAACCAGGAACCTGTTGCAGTGTCTCAATCATAGGAACTTTAATCTCCAATTTCTTGAAGATTTCCATAAAGCACTTGAACTTCTTTTCCTTCCTATGATTCTTCTTTAGATGAGGATGTGATTTTTTCATATGATTTCTTCTTCTTTCCTCTCATCTTCTTTTTCTTCCTTTTTCTCTCCCTAAATTTTCTCTTTTCTTTTCTTTTATTTTTTTCTTCCCTTTTCTTTTTCTTTTCAACTTCTTTATTTTCACACAAATCTTCTTTCTCTCTTCTCTCTCAACCACTTCTTTCTCTTTTTCTTCATCTTTATTTTTCTCACTCAACTCTTCTTTCTCTTTTCTCTCTATCTTTTCCGCATCTCCCTCTATTTTTTTCTCATCAAGAATCTTGTCACTTTCAGTGACATTGGTTTGCCCTTCCTCCTTAAGGTTAACTTCAGTATTAACCTCATCATCCAATCTCTGACTAATGTAACGAAAGTGCATCTCCATCCTTTTACATGATTCTTCAATGCTTTTCTGAGTAGAGTCGGAACTTTTCAAAAATCGTTTGAAGGGTGTCCTCCAAACTTTCTGATAGAGAGGATTTTTGCTGCCATTGTTGTTGTGGTTGGTTCTCAAATTGTCCGGCAGCTTGCCAAAATTGGCTTTGATCCATGCTTGAGTGAGGTTCCCACCATTGGTTGAGATTACTTTGGTAGAATTGAGTGCCCATATAGTTAAACTCTTGACCAAATTGCATTCTGCAGACATTAGGCACAAAACTCTAGGAAATATTTGTTAGCACAAAAAGATATAGAAGAAAATAAAGATTGAAAAGATATAAGAAGATAAAAGATTTAGAAGATAGAATCAAATAAAATAAAATAAAACCTAATCTAAAAAATAAAATCTAATCTAAAAGATAAAATAAAATAAAATCTAACCTAACCTAAAAGATAGAATAAGAATAAAATAAAATCTAACCTAAAAAGATAAAAAGATAAAATCTAATAAAATAAAATAAAATCTAATCTAAAAAGATAAAAATAAAATCTAACCTAAAAAAAAATCAAATCAAATAAAAACCGAAAAATAAAAAACAGAAAATAAAAATAGAAAACAGAAAAACAGAAAACAGAAAAAATAAAATAAAATCAAATAAAATACAAACTGAAAAATATAAACAGAAAAATAAAATAAAATAAAATAAAAAAATTCGAAATTTAAAATAAAATAAAAAAAATAAGTCAAAGATAATCAATAATCACACAAATTAACCAGTTAAACCATGAATCCCCGGCAACGGCGCCAAAAACTTGATGGACAAATTTGTAAGCACCAAAATATGATGTCACAAACTTGTTTCACAATCGGCAAGTATGACCGAATCGTTCAAGTAATAAAACTTGGTAAGACCAAGTATCGTTCTTCCCAAAGGACTCACGGCCTAGTTTAGTTATGTGGTTTCTTGATTAACTAAGACTTACAAACGAAATATTTGAGTTTAAAATGCAAGACAGAAAATAAACATGTATGCATGAATTTTGATCAATGGCAAAGACAAAAGATAAACACTTTCAATGGAATATATGAATGAATATGTTGTTGGGGGTCAATTTCATCTCATCCACTCTCATATATTTTAGGAATTCATCATTCAAATCATCATTGTTAATGCCACTCACTAATGTACCATTCTAGATGGCTTCTCCCTAATCAAATAGTTCATACAATTCCTAGCATTCCTAATGATTAGTTCATTACCGCAGGAGCTTAAGGCAACCAATATAATATTGTCAGTAAAATATTGGGAGAAATTCCCCGGATCTAGATTTCCCCGTACGTGTCCGTATCAACAAAACCAATAATCATGCATTAGAATGAGTTAAACAATGCAAGCATTGAGCAAAGAGGAAAAACCCTAACTAATGATGAAAAGAAAGCATATGTCTTAATTCAAAGATGTATTCAACAAATCCATATATGAGAGCTTCAAGAGATTACATTGATTCCCCAACAAACATACAAGGTTTAGTTCACCATATTCATGGTGAACCTAGATGAATAACAATGAAAGTATGAAAGAATAAACCCAATAAAGTGGAAGAGGTAGCCTGAGCATCCAAGATCCTCCTTCAAAGGGGTGAAAGAGAGAGTGTTTGCCTCGTTTCTGCCAAAGATACTAACTAAAGGACGTGCAAGCCCTTAAATACTAATCTAGAGTTACAAAAGATTATAAAAGTCCAAGCCCAAAAAGTGCCGCTCAGCGCCATTTACCGCTCAGCGGTGGTTACGCGTCTTCTTTCTTCCCCTCAGCGGCCATTTGCCCCTCAGCGTTCCAACGCCACCTCTTGAGTGCCGCTCAGCGGTAGTTTGCCGCTGAGCGGTGCCTTCGACTTCTCTTTTTGCACTCTTTCTTGTCTTTTCTAATGTCCTCTCTCTCATTCTTCACTTCTTTCACCAAATTCACCTCAAAACCTGCACAAAAACACTCAAATCAAGCATAAACCTGTCCAGCTCTCTTATTTCTGAAAATATAAACAAAATGCATGATTTCAAGCTAGTTTCTAAGTCTAAAGGTTGCTTTTAGTATCACTTTTAAGCATGAAAATAACAGTTTTTCAACTGTTATCAATTCTTTGCATAAGAAAGAGCATTCTTTTCTATCTGCTCTACATACATGCATTGAATCTGAATTTGAGAATGATGTTGATTTTGAAGAGAATTTTGATATCCATGATGTTGATGATGTTTTTGATATGGATGATGTTGATAATGTAATTGTCATGGATATGGATTTGGAGCTTGATCAGATAGGTGTTCCGCCTTTACCTGTGAATTCTTTGGAGTCAGAATGCACTAACCACCTTGTAGGAAGTACAATTGAATCTGACTTGCAGGCACCTACTCTTGAGTTGAAACAGCTCCCAGATAACCTCAAGTACGTGTACTTGGAGGATGATGAGAAGAAACCGGTGATCATTTCCACCTCCCTTGATTCTGTTCAAGAGGAGAAGTTGCTTGGTGTGCTGAGGAAGCACAAGAAGGCCATTGGTTGGAGTTTGGCTGACATACCTGGTATTAGCCCATCCACATGCATGCATAGAATTCTTTTGGAAGATGGGGCAAGGCCAGTGAGACAGCCACAAAGAAGGCAAAACCCCGTGATCATGGACGTCATCAAGAAGGAGGTGACCAAGCTTTTGCAAGCTGGGATCACCTACCCTATTTCAGACAGTCAGTGGGTTAGCCCCATCCATGTTGTGCCCAAGAAAACTGGCCTCACTGTGGTGAAGAATTAGAGGGATGAGCTTATCCCAGCTAGAGTGCAGAACAGTTGGAGAGTCTGCATTGACTATAGGAGGCTCAACCAAGTAACCAGGAAAGATCATTTCCCCCTGCCATTCATTGATCAGATGCTGGAGCGCCTGGCAGGTAAATCTCATTATTGTTTTCTTGATGGTTTTTCTGGTTACTTTCAAATAAATATTGCGCCTGAGGATCAAGAAAAAACCACATTCACCTGCCCCTTTGGCACTTTTGCCTATAGGAGGATGCCCTTTGGTCTATGCAACGCCCCTGGTACCTTCCAGCGGTGCATGCTTAGCATTTTTAGCGACTTTCTTGAGAATTGCATAGAGGTGTTTATGGATGATTTTACTGTGTATGGATCCTCCTTTGATGCATGTTTAGACAGTCTGGAAAAAGTTTTGAAAAGATGCATAGAAACAAACCTTGTTCTCAATTTTGAGAAATGTCACTTCATGGTTGGACATGGTTTGGTTCTAGGGCATATCATTTCTGAAAAGGGAATAGAGGTAGACCTTGCTAAGATATCTGTGATTTCGCAGTTGCCTTACCCCTCTTGCGTGAGAGAGGTGCGATCTTTTCTTGGACATGCAGGTTTCTACAGGCGCTTCATCAAAGATTTCAGCAAGAAGGCGCTTCCCTTGTCCAAACTGCAGCAGAAAGATATTGACTTTTCTTTTGATGACAGGTGCAAGCAGGCGTTTGATTGCCTGAAGGAAGCTTTGACCACCGCCCCTATCATTCAGGCACCGGATTGGACAGCCCCATTTGAGATCATGTGTGATGCGTCTAATTATGCATTAGGGGCTGTCTTGACACAGAAAATTGACAAGCTGCCGAGAGTGATCTATTATGCTTCACGCACTTTGGATGTTGCCCAGGCAAATTATACCACCACTGAAAAAGAGTTGTTGGCAATTGTTTTTGCCCTTGATAAGTTTAGGTAATATTTGCTTGGATCACCTATTATTGTGTATACTGACCATGCAGCTCTAAAGTTTCTGTTGAAAAAGGCGGAGTCAAAGCCTAGATTGATCAGGTGGATGCTACTGCTCCAGGAGTTTGACTTGCAAATTGAAGACCGGAGTGGAGCACGAAATTTGGTTGCAGACCACCTAAGCCGGATTGAAAAAGTTGGGAATGAAGCTGATGTGTTGCCCATACAAGATACCTTTCCTGACGAGAGTTTGTTGATGATTTCTTACTCTCACCCCACTCCTTGGTTTGCACACATTGTAAATTATTTGGTTGCTTCTGTTTTTCCTCCCTTAGCATCACGTGCTCAGATTGCTAAAATTAAGAGTGATGCTAAGTATTATGTTTGGGATGACCCATATCTGTGGAAGTTGTGCAGTGACCAGGTTACTAGGAGATGCATTCCGGACCATGAGATTGACTCGGTCCTGCAGTTTTGTCATGCCTCCTCACCTGGTGGTCATCTAGGGATACAGAGAACAGCTCGCAGAGTGCTTGACTGTGGTTTCTATTGGCCTTCCATCTTCAAAGATGCGGAGAAGATTTGCAGCACTTGTGAACCTTGTCAGAGAGCAGGAGGATCAATTTCACAGAGACAAGAGATGCCTCAACAACCTATGTTGTTCTGTGAGGTGTTTGATGTATGGGGTATAGATTTCATGGGTCCTTTTCCTGTTTCTTTTGGTTTCTGTTATATTCTCCTTGCTGTGGATTATGTTTCAAAATGGGTGGAAGCTAGAGCCACCAGGACTAATGACGCTCGGGTTGTTGTAGATTTTGTTAGATCTCACCTCTTTTGCAGGTTTGGAGTGCCTAGAGCAATTGTTAGTGATCAAGGAACCCATTTTTGCAACAGATCCATGCAAGCTTTGCTCAAGAAATATGGGGTGACGCACAGAGTTTCTACACCTTACCACCCCCAAACAAATGGGCAGGCTGAGATCTCCAACAGGGAGATTAAGAGGATTTTGGAGAAGATTGTCCAGCCCAACAGGAAAGATTGGAGCAATAGGTTGGACGATGCTCTTTGGGCTCACAGGACAGCTTACAAAGCACCGATAGGGATGTCTCCCTACCGGGTTGTCTTCGGAAAGGCATGTCACCTACCGGTCGAGATTGAGCATCGGGCATATTGGGCCGTGAAGATTTGCAACTTCTCCATGGACGAAGCTGGAGAGGAAAGGAAGTTGCAACTGAATGAATTGGATGAGATCCGATTGGAGGCATATGAGAACTCGAAGTTCTACAAGGAAAGGACAAAGAAGTTCCATGATAGTTCTATTGTTAGAAAGGACTTCGAGGTTGGCCAACAGGTTTTGTTGTATAACTCTAGACTCGGCCTCATGGGTGGTAAGTTGAGATCAAAATGGACTGGACCTTTTGTTGTGACTAATGTTTACCCTTATGGTGCAGTAGAGATCCAAGGTCCATCTACAGCTAAAAGCTTTAAGGTGAACGGGCATAGACTGAAGCCTTTCCTCAGCAACCCTTCTTTAGTGGATGTAGTGGTGGAGGAGACATCTTTGGTCCACCCCACCTATCCTCCCATCTGACTCAGGGAGTTTCTTTTCTCCTTCCCTCCTCACTTTTATTGCACTTTGTCGATATCTGATGATTGTTCTGATTGTTTGATCTATTGATTGTGACACATTGAGGACATTGTGTCGTTTAAGTGTGGTCTATTAGGGGAGGTTGTTTCTTTGTTCATGTTTCGGTTTTTATGTAGTTTGTTGTGTCTTGTGTACAGTTTTGCATGCTTTTCATGAATTCTGGATTGTGGTTAGGTTGTCAGTTTTCCTTCACTTCATTGATACTCTGAGATGTTGGATTCTGTGCTTTTCTTTGCTTGGAAGATGATCATGATGTTTGAGAGTTGAATTGATTGTGACACAAATGCCCTGTGTGAGAAATTGAGCCACTTTATGTTCTTTCTTGTGTGTGATATGTCTCTTTATTGCTGGCACATATGACTTGGCTTGACTCTTGTTGATAATTCTTGATTGATATGCATGTTTGGAAGTGATAAAGGCAATTTTGTTCTTGAGCCTCTCTAGCCAAATATGCTTACCTTGTTTTAATTCTTTGATAACCCCATTTTGAGCCTATACTTTCCACCATTTCTTTGTTTTGAAGCTCATACACTAGCCCTCAGTGAAAAACAATGATTACCTTAACCTTAGGGAATTTTGGAGCTTTGGAAGTGTTTTGGGAACAAGTGTGGTCTCTTGGGGGTTTCTAATGAGTTGGCTAGTTGGTTCCTCTTCTTGTTTTGTTTTGGTAAATATATGTGTATCTTGTCTTTTACAGTTTTGTTTTGAAAGAGAGAAAAAGAAAAGAGACAGGATGGAAAAAAAAAAGAGAAGAAGAGCAGAAAAAAAAAATAGTGAATAATTGTGAATAATGGAGTCAAGAAGAGGATGGAAGTAGAGGTTGTGGGTGTGTTTGAATGTTTTTACACTTGTTCCCCATTGCTCCTCTGTTCCTTATGGTTTGTAGCTTCTTATCCAGATATATCCTCCCTTGTCCTTGGCCCCATTACAACCATGAAAAGACCTTTTGATTTGAACATGCGTATGTGCTTGAGTGTTGATATTAGAGGCTTGCCAAATCTATTTGTGATTGCTTTCTCGAGTGCATTGAGTGACATTGATTTACCTTAAACACTTGAGAGAAACACTGATTGTGTCCATCTGTGAGGCTCTGTTGCTTTTGATTCATCTCTTGAACTGATTGACTGCTTTCCTTGTACTGAATTGTTTGGATGATTCTTTGAGTATTTGCTTTCATTGACTCTGTGTGGGATTCTGCCTATACCTTTTACCGTCCAGAGTTTGTGAGAATTGTGCAACTGTGTTTCTGTTTTGGAGTCTTGTGGTCTGTCTTTCGAGTCTGTGTCAGCTTCCTGAGGTTTGAGTAGTTCCCTGGTTTTCGTCTTGGTTTTGCCCAGGAGTGCAAAAGACTAAGTGTGGTCTATTTTGATGAGTCGTTATTTCTTGAATTATATTTAGTTTCTTGCACTTAAATAAACCAGGGAATTGTGTTTAATTGCTTGTTATTTCCCCGTTTTTCCGAATTCTGCTTAATTTGGTCGGAAATTCGTAATTGTGCTAATTTGGATTTTCTGAGCTGATTAAGTGCATTTTTGAAGTGCAGGAAAATTTCGAAAATACATTTTGGGACATCAGGAAGATTGCCAAATAAATTCAAGACTCTCCAGACAAACATTTTTGAATTAATTAAATTGTAATTCAGTAGTTTAGAATTTTTGAATCAACTCTTATATTTTGGGTCAATTTTTGGTAAATTAGATTAGACCCAAAATTAGAAATTAATGACTTGGCACCTAGGGTTTTATTTTTGTGGACCCTACCCTAAAAAAGGGGACACACGGTCTTAGAAGTTTAGGGCCCCAGCCGCCACTTGCGATTTGACACCGTATTCACTCTCGGTTTTGGTTCTGAGTTTTTGCTTTGAACGTTTCAGCATGAAAAAAAAGCACACTTTGAATTTTTCCATTTCATTTTTGCAAGCGCTGGATTCATGAGAATGCTTATTTAATTTTCGTTGTGAAGAGTGCAAGGTTTATGTTCAACATTGTCACATTGCAGAGGGGATCCAAATTCTTTTAGAAAAGCTCATTTTTTTGTTTATTTAGAAGAAGTGAGGCACACGGTCTGCACAACATTCACGGTTTTTATGCGCTGCTTGATGTTGTCACGGGAAGCGGTAATGTGTTGGAGCTGGAAGAAGTGAAGCAAAGTTGGGCGTGTTGCGCTGAGACGTGGTGGAAGCAGAGGTGTCATGAGCTGGAAGCACTAAAGCAAGCATTACGTGGAGCTGGAAGCAGGGAACGTACGGGAATGGTGATTCAAGGTGCTGGAGAAGGTGTGTGGTGAGCACGGTGATTACTGGGGCAGTGGTGTGCATATGAAGAAGTGACTAGGTGGAGCTGGAACGTGAAGCACGAGATTAAAGAAATGGCCTGGTGTGTGTAGAACGCACGTTGGAACGCTTTGAAGAAGTGCAGCATGGGAAATGAAGAAGTGATTATAAGGAGCATGTTGATTGGATGAAGTGGTGTGCACGTCCCATCACAGGGGTTCGGTCATTGGAAGCATTTATTCCACTTAGAAAAGCTAACTTCTTTTCACATGGAATTTGGAATTGGAGAATGGTGTGTACGAGAATGCTCTAGGAGGTCACGGGGTGATGAAGAGGTGATGGGAGTAGGTAGGAGCTGTTGCTGCCATATTGTAGGGTCCATGAGGTGATTCATTTTGAAGGCACATGGGAGTAGCACGGGTACGGTGGTGATTCAAGAGAAGGTATCAATTCAATTACTTTTGGATAATGAATGGAGATATGGTGATTAAAATATGATAGATGTTGGAAGTGTAAGAAGCATTCCAATTATTTTAATTTTCTCTACATGCAACATATGTCACGGCCAAAGAGTATCCAGGGGCAAGTATTTCACTTATTTTGATTTTTTTTTTTAGAATGAAATACATGGAATGGAAGTGTCACGACAAGGAGGACTTTTAAAAGCATTTGCAAATTTCAATTTTCTTTTGTAGATGAATGGGTCAATTTTAGAGAAGTTTCATTTTCTTTTATTTCTTTTGCCTTAAAATATTTTATATTGTATGTTGAATTGATTTTCTTCCTTTTGGGTGGTGAATTGTGTTTGAATATTTATCTATTGTATTGTTTTCTTTAAAAGTTTTCATGCACTTTAATGTTTTCAATTATATTCGGTCGTGTTTTATTTAATTTTCAGTTTAATTTAATTTTACCGCAACCAAAAAAAATTACAAAACCCCCCCTACGTGTTTGACGTAAGACTCGAACCACAATTTGGTCCTTGAGAGACGACCTAGGAGTCACTTCCTAGTACTATACTGCATTCTTTTATGCACAACTTTTGTTGGGAGGTGCGACCCTCTCATCAAAATGGCGCCGTTGCCGGGGACCAACGGTTCAGTTTTAGGTCTTTTGTGTTGATAATGTGTTGTTTGTGTGTTGTGTTTTGTCTTGTATGTTTGAGTGTGTGTGATTTGTTTGTTTAGGTTGTTTTGTGTGTTCAAAATTTTTGTGATATCGTTTCATGATTTTAGGGTGTTGTGACTTAGTGCATGACTAGGGGAAATCCTGTGCCTATACCACCCTTTGATCCTGAGATTGATAGAACTTTTCATAGGTTAGCTAGGCATTCTAGAAATTTATCTTTAGAGTCTGTTTTTGAGTCTGTTCCATTGGATACTGTGCATCCCACTACTGAGTACTTTGTGCATACTGCATCTACTGCATCTGTTGCATCTGCACGTGATTCTGATTCTGATTCTGTTGTTTTTCACACTGAGAACAATATGGCACAACCTCCACCTCGTGGGAGGACTTTTAGGGAAATGGCTGCACCTGATTTCGATATCGAAAGCTTGTGCATCCAATATCCTGATGAGGGCGTTCCATTTGTTCTCAAGACTGGACTGATCCATTTGTTGCCCAAGTTTCATGGTCTTGCAGGTGAGAGTCCTCATAAGCATTTGAAGGAATTCCACATTGTCTGTTCTAGTATGAAACCACATGATGTTCCTGAAGAGCACATCTTCTTGAAGGCATTCCCTCATTCATTGGAAAATGTTGCTAAGGATTGGTTGTATGGTTTGGCGCCTAGATCCGTCACTAGCTGGGATGATCTGAAGAGACTGTTCTTAGATAAATTTTTTCCAGCAGCCCGGACCACAGCTATCAGAAAAGACATAACTGGGATTAGGCAGCTTGGTGGAGAGAACTTATATGAGTATTGGAGAGATTCAAGACACTTTGTGCTAGTTGTCCCCACCATCAGATACCTGAGCATCTCCTTGTCCAGTATTTCTATGAGGGTTTGAACAACATAGACCGTGGTATGATTGATGCTGCCAGTGGTGGAGCTCTTGGAGACACCACACCTGCTGAGGCCAGGCAATTGATTGAGAAGATGGCCTCCAACTCCCAGCAGTTTAGCACCAGGAATGATGCCATTGTGGTGAGGGGCGTACATGATGTTGTTGCCCAGTCTTTATCAACTGTTGAAAGCAAGTTGGAAGGAAAGATTGACTCTCTTACGAAGATGGTGACACAGTTGACTACCAACCAGAGATCCGCAGCTCCATCTGCATCTGTTGCACGACTATGTGCTATTTGTCCTTCCAGTGACCACTATACAGATGCTTGCCCTTCTTTGCAGCACTCTGCTGCCTCTGATGCGCCTCAGGCTTATGCTACGAACATCTACAACAACAGGCAGCAACAACAGCAAAATCATGACTTATCCAGCAACAGGTACAACCCAGGGTGGAGGAATCACCCCAATCTGAGATGGAACAATGCGCAGCATCAACAGCAGGCACCACCTTTCCAGAATGCTGGAGCACCTAACAGATATGTGCCTCCACCAATGCAACAACACCAGAGGCAACAACAACAGCAGCAACAAGAGGCACCTACCCAGCCAGTTGCCCAACCTTCCACTTCGTCTGAACCTTCATTGGAAGAGTTAGTGAGACAGATGACTATGCAAAACCTGCAGTTTCAGCAGGAGACTAGAGCTTCCATACAGAGTCTCACTAACCAGATGGGTCAGATGGCTACTCAGATAAACCAGGCGCAGTCTCAGAATTCGGATAAGTTACCATCCCAGAGTGTGCAGAACCCAAGGAATGTGAGTGCCATAACCCTTAGATCAGGGAAGCAGATTTTTGTGCCTTCAGAGCCCGCTTCTACACCTACACCCATGCCTGCTACTTGTCCTAGAAAGAACGACCATGACGGTCCGAGCAAGGCATTTGAGGTGGGTGAATCTTCTTCTCCAGCTGGTGGTTCTTATTCAAGTGGATCTTCTCCCTCTTCCACCACCACCGCTGCCGCACCTTCTCCATTGGTTGACCGACCTATCCCTCTACCATTCCCTTCACGGGCACTTCCTAGCAAAAAGATGGAAGATGTGGATAAGGAAATTCTGGAGACCTTCAGGAAGGTAGAGGTGAACATACCTCTACTTGATGCCATCAAGCAGATACCGAAGTATGCCAAATTCTTGAAGGAGCTGTGCACACACAAGAGGAAGATGAAGGGAAATGAGAGGATTAGCATGGGAAGGAATGTATCTGCGCTTATTGGTAAGTCGGTCCCGCACATCCCTGAAAAGTGCAAGGACCCAGGTATATTTTGCATTCCTTGTGTGATTGGAAACAATAAAGTTGAAAATGCCATGCTTGATTTGGGTGCTTCTGTTAATGTCATGCCTTTGTCTATATATGCATCTTTGTCTCTTGGTCCTTTGCAAACCACGGGTGTGGTCATTCAGTTGGCCAATAGGAGTGTTACCCACCCAGCAGGTTTCATAGAGGATGTCTTGGTTAGGGTTGGTGAATTGATTTTTCCTGCTGACTTTTATGTTTTGGAAATGGAGGAGGGATTCTCTCATGGATCCGCTCCCATTATCTTAGGCAGGCCATTCTTGAAAACTGCCCGAACTAAGATTGATGTGTATGCTGGAACTTTGTCTATGGAATTTGCTGATATTGTTGTTCATTTTATTATCCTTGATGCAATGAAATTTCCAGCTGAGGACCATTCTCTGTTTAAGATCGATGCATTGGATGACATTATTGATAAATATGTTGTTGATGATTTTGATTCTTTGCATAAGAAAGAGCATTCTTTTCTATCTGCTCTACATACATGCATTGAATCTGAATTTGAGAATGATGTTGATTTTGAAGAGAATTTTGATATCCATGATGTTGATGATGTTTTTGATATGGATGATGTTGATAATGTAATTGTCATGGATATGGATTTGGAGCTTGATCAGATAGGTGTTCCGCCTTTACCTGTGAATTCTTTGGAGTCAGAATGCACTAACCACCTTGTAGGAAGTACAATTGAATCTGACTTGCAGGCACCTACTCTTGAGTTGAAACAGCTCCCAGATAACCTCAAGTACGTGTACTTGGAGGATGATGAGAAGAAACCGGTGATCATTTCCACCTCCCTTGATTCTGTTCAAGAGGAGAAGTTGCTTGGTGTGCTGAGGAAGCACAAGAAGGCCATTGGTTGGAGTTTGGCTGACATACCTGGTATTAGCCCATCCACATGCATGCATAGAATTCTTTTGGAAGATGGGGCAAGGCCAGTGAGACAGCCACAAAGAAGGCAAAACCCCGTGATCATGGACGTCATCAAGAAGGAGGTGACCAAGCTTTTGCAAGCTGGGATCACCTACCCTATTTCAGACAGTCAGTGGGTTAGCCCCATCCATGTTGTGCCCAAGAAAACTGGCCTCACTGTGGTGAAGAATTAGAGGGATGAGCTTATCCCAGCTAGAGTGCAGAACAGTTGGAGAGTCTGCATTGACTATAGGAGGCTCAACCAAGCAACCAGGAAAGATCATTTCCCCCTGCCATTCATTGATCAGATGCTGGAGCGCCTGGCAGGTAAATCTCATTATTGTTTTCTTGATGGTTTTTCTGGTTACTTTCAAATAAATATTGCGCCTGAGGATCAAGAAAAAACCACATTCACCTGCCCCTTTGGCACTTTTGCCTATAGGAGGATGCCCTTTGGTCTATGCAACGCCCCTGGTACCTTCCAGCGGTGCATGCTTAGCATTTTTAGCGACTTTCTTGAGAATTGCATAGAGGTGTTTATGGATGATTTTACTGTGTATGGATCCTCCTTTGATGCATGTTTAGACAGTCTGGAAAAAGTTTTGAAAAGATGCATAGAAACAAACCTTGTTCTCAATTTTGAGAAATGTCACTTCATGGTTGGACAAGGTTTGGTTCTAGGGCATATCATTTCTGAAAAGGGAATAGAGGTAGACCTTGCTAAGATATCTGTGATTTCGCAGTTGCCTTACCCCTCTTGCGTGAGAGAGGTGCGATCTTTTCTTGGACATGCAGGTTTCTACAGGCGCTTCATCAAAGATTTCAGCAAGAAGGCGCTTCCCTTGTCCAAACTGCAGCAGAAAGATATTGACTTTTCTTTTGATGACAGATGCAAGCAGGCGTTTGATTGCCTGAAGGAAGCTTTGACCACCGCCCCTATCATTCAGGCACCGGATTGGACAGCCCCATTTGAGATCATGTGTGATGCGTCTAATTATGCATTAGGGGCTGTCTTGACACAGAAAATTGACAAGCTGCCGAGAGTGATCTATTATGCTTCACGCACTTTGGATGTTGCCCAGGCAAATTATACCACACTGAAAAAAGAGTTGTTGGCAATTGTTTTTGCCCTTGATAAGTTTAGGTAATATTTGCTTGGATCACCTGTTATTGTGTATACTGACCATGCAGCTCTAAAGTTTCTGTTGAAAAAGGCGGAGTCAAAGCCTAGATTGATCAGGTGGATGCTACTGCTCCAGGAGTTTGACTTGCAAATTGAAGACCGGAGTGGAGCACGAAATTTGGTTGCAGACCACCTAAGCCGGATTGAAAAAGTTGGGAATGAAGCTGATGTGTTGCCCATACAAGATACTTTCCTGACGAGAGTTTGTTGATGATTTCTTACTCTCACCCCACTCCTTGGTTTGCACACATTGTAAATTATTTGGTTGCTTCTGTTTTTCCTCCCTTAGCATCACGTGCTCAGATTGCTAAAATTAAGAGTGATGCTAAGTATTATGTTTGGGATGACCCATATCTGTGGAAGTTGTGCAGTGACCAGGTTACTAGGAGATGCATTCCGGACCATGAGATTGACTCGGTCCTGCAGTTTTGTCATGCCTCCTCACCTGGTGGTCATCTAGGGATACAGAGAACAGCTCGCAGAGTGCTTGACTGTGGTTTCTATTGGCCTTCCATCTTCAAAGATGCGGAGAAGATTTGCAGCACTTGTGAACCTTGTCAGAGAGCAGGAGGATCAATTTCACAGAGACAAGAGATGCCTCAACAACCTATGTTGTTCTGTGAGGTGTTTGATGTATGGGGTATAGATTTCATGGGTCCTTTTCCTGTTTCTTTTGGTTTCTGTTATATTCTCCTTGCTGTGGATTATGTTTCAAAATGGGTGGAAGCTAGAGCCACCAGGACTAATGACGCTCGGGTTGTTGTAGATTTTGTTAGATCTCACCTCTTTTGCAGGTTTGGAGTGCCTAGAGCAATTGTTAGTGATCAAGGAACCCATTTTTGCAACAGATCCATGCAAGCTTTGCTCAAGAAATATGGGGTGACGCACAGAGTTTCTACACCTTACCACCCCCAAAAAATGGGCAGGCTGAGATCTCCAACAGGGAGATTAAGAGGATTTTGGAGAAGATTGTCCAGCCCAACAGGAAAGATTGGAGCAATAGGTTGGACGATGCTCTTTGGGCTCACAGGACAGCTTACAAAGCACCGATAGGGATGTCTCCCTACCGGGTTGTCTTCGGAAAGGCATGTCACCTACGGTCGAGATTGAGCATCGGGCATATTGGGCCGTGAAGATTTGCAACTTCTCCATGGACGAAGCTGGAGAGGAAAGGAAGTTGCAACTGAATGAATTGGATGAGATCCGATTGGAGGCATATGAGAACTCGAAGTTCTACAAGGAAAGGACAAAGAAGTTCCATGATAGTTCTATTGTTAGAAAGGACTTCGAGGTTGGCCAACAGGTTTTGTTGTATAACTCTAGACTCGGCCTCATGGGTGGTAAGTTGAGATCAAAATGGACTGGACCTTTTGTTGTGACTAATGTTTACCCTTATGGTGCAGTAGAGATCCAAGGTCCATCTACAGCTAAAAGCTTTAAGGTGAACGGGCATAGACTGAAGCCTTTCCTCAGCAACCCTTCTTTAGTGGATGTAGTGGTGGAGGAGACATCTTTGGTCCACCCCACCTATCCTCCCATCTGACTCAGGGAGTTTCTTTTCTCCTTCCCTCCTCACTTTTATTGCACTTTGTCGATATCTGATGATTGTTCTGATTGTTTGATCTATTGATTGTGACACATTGAGGACATTGTGTCGTTTAAGTGGTCTATTAGGGGAGGTTGTTTCTTTGTTCATGTTTCGGTTTTTATGTAGTTTGTTGTGTCTTGTGTACAGTTTTGCATGCTTTTCATGAATTCTGGATTGTGGTTAGGTTGTCAGTTTTCCTTCACTTCATTGATACTCTGAGATGTTGGATTCTGTGCTTTTCTTTGCTTGGAAGATGATCATGATGTTTGAGAGTTGAATTGATTGTGACACAAATGCCCTGTGTGAGAAATTGAGCCACTTTATGTTCTTTCTTGTGTGTGATATGTCTCTTTATTGCTGGCACATATGACTTGGCTTGACTCTTGTTGATAATTCTTGATTGATATGCATGTTTGGAAGTGATAAAGGCAATTTTGTTCTTGAGCCTCTCTAGCCAAATATGCTTACCTTGTTTTAATTCTTTGATAACCCATTTTGAGCCTATACTTTCCACCATTTCTTTGTTTTGAAGCTCATACACTAGCCCTCAGTGAAAAACAATGATTACCTTAACCTTAGGGAATTTTGGAGCTTTGGAAGTGTTTTGGGAACAAGTGTGGTCTCTTGGGGGTTTCTAATGAGTTGGCTAGTTGGTTCCTCTTCTTGTTTTGTTTTGGTAAATATATGTGTATGTCTTTTACAGTTTTGTTTTGAAAGAGAGAAAAGAAAAGAGACAGGATGGAAAAAAAAAGAGAAGAAGAGCAGAAAAAAAAATAGTGAATAATTGTGAATAATGGAGTCAAGAAGAGGATGGAAGTAGAGGTTGTGGGTGTGTTTGAATGTTTTACACTTGTTCCCCATTGCTCCTCTGTTCCTTATGGTTTGTAGCTTCTATCCAGATATATCCTCCCTTGTCCTTGGCCCCATTACAACCATGAAAAGACCTTTTGATTTGAACATGCGTATGTGCTTGAGTGTTGATATTAGAGGCTTGCCAAATCTATTTGTGATTGCTTTCTCGAGTGCATTGAGTGACATTGATTTACCTTAAACACTTGAGAGAAACACTGATTGTGTCCATCTGTGAGGCTCTGTTGCTTTTGATTCATCTCTTGAACTGATTGACTGCTTTCCTTGTACTGAATTGTTTGGATGATTCTTTGAGTATTTGCTTTCATTGACTCTGTGTGGGATTCTGCCTATACCTTTTACCGTCCAGAGTTTGTGAGAATTGTGCAACTGTGTTTCTGTTTTGGAGTCTTGTGGTCTGTCTTTCGAGTCTGTGTCAGCTTCCTGAGGTTTGAGTAGTTCCCTGGTTTTCGTCTTGGTTTTGCCCAGGAGTGCAAAAGACTAAGTGTGGTCTATTTTGATGAGTCGTTATTTCTTGAATTATATTTAGTTTCTTGCACTTAAATAAACCAGGGAATTGTGTTTAATTGCTTGTTATTTCCCCGTTTTTCCGAATTCTGCTTAATTTGGTCGGAAATTCGTAATTGTGCTAATTTGGATTTTCTGAGCTGATTAAGTGCATTTTTGAAGTGCAGGAAAATTTCGAAAATACATTTTGGGACATCAGGAAGATTGCCAAATAAATTCAAGACTCTCCAGACAAACATTTTTGAATTAATTAAATTGTAATTCAGTAGTTTAGAATTTTTGAATCAACTCTTATATTTTGGGTCAATTTTTGGTAAATTAGATTAGACCCAAAATTAGAAATTAATGACTTGGCACCTAGGGTTTTATTTTTGTGGACCCTACCCTAAAAAAGGGGACACACGGTCTTAGAAGTTTAGGGCCCCAGCCGCCACTTGCGATTTGACACCGTATTCACTCTCGGTTTTGGTTCTGAGTTTTTGCTTTGAACGTTTCAGCATGAAAAAAAGCACACTTTGAATTTTTCCATTTCATTTTTGCAAGCGCTGGATTCATGAGAATGCTTATTTAATTTTCGTTGTGAAGAGTGCAAGGTTTATGTTCAACATTGTCACATTGCAGAGGGGATCCAAATTCTTTTAGAAAAGCTCATTTTTTTGTTTATTTAGAAGAAGTGAGGCACACGGTCTGCACAACATTCACGGTTTTTATGCGCTGCTTGATGTTGTCACGGGAAGCGGTAATGTGTTGGAGCTGGAAGAAGTGAAGCAAAGTTGGGCGTGTTGCGCTGAGACGTGGTGGAAGCAGAGGTGTCATGAGCTGGAAGCACTAAAGCAAGCATTACGTGGAGCTGGAAGCAGGGAACGTACGGGAATGGTGATTCAAGGTGCTGGAGAAGGTGTGTGGTGAGCACGGTGATTACTGGGGCAGTGGTGTGCATATGAAGAAGTGACTAGGTGGAGCTGGAACGTGAAGCACGAGATTAAAGAAATGGCCTGGTGTGTGTAGAACGCACGTTGGAACGCTTTGAAGAAGTGCAGCATGGGAAATGAAGAAGTGATTATAAGGAGCATGTTGATTGGATGAAGTGGTGTGCACGTCCCATCACAGGGGTTCGGTCATTGGAAGCATTTATTCCACTTAGAAAAGCTAACTTCTTTTCACATGGAATTTGGAATTGGAGAATGGTGTGTACGAGAATGCTCTAGGAGGTCACGGGGTGATGAAGAGGTGATGGGAGTAGGTAGGAGCTGTTGCTGCCATATTGTAGGGTCCATGAGGTGATTCATTTTGAAGGCACATGGGAGTAGCACGGGTACGGTGGTGATTCAAGAGAAGGTATCAATTCAATTACTTTTGGATAATGAATGGAGATATGGTGATTAAAATATGATAGATGTTGGAAGTGTAAGAAGCATTCCAATTATTTTAATTTTCTCTACATGCAACATATGTCACGGCCAAAGAGTATCCAGGGGCAAGTATTTCACTTATTTTGATTTTTTTTTTTTAGAATGAAATACATGGAATGGAAGTGTCACGACAAGGAGGACTTTTAAAAGCATTTGCAAATTTCAATTTTCTTTTGTAGATGAATGGGTCAATTTTATAGAAGTTTCATTTCTTTTATTTCTTTTGCCTTAAAATATTTTATATTGTATGTTGAATTGATTTTCTTCCTTTTGGGTGGTGAATTGTGTTTGAATATTTATCTATTGTATTGTTTTCTTTAAAAGTTTTCATGCACTTTAATGTTTTCAATTATATTCGGTCGTGTTTTATTTAATTTTCAGTTTAATTTAATTTTACCGCAACCAAAAAAATTACAAAACCCCCCCTACGTGTTTGACGTAAGACTCGAACCACAATTTGGTCCTTGAGAGACGACCTAGGAGTCACTTCCTAGTACTATACTGCATTCTTTTATGCACAACTTTTGTTGGGAGGTGCGACCCTCTCATCAAAATGGCGCCGTTGCCGGGGACCAACGGTTCAGTTTTAGGTCTTTTGTGTTGATAATGTGTTGTTTGTGTGTTGTGTTTTGTCTTGTATGTTTGAGTGTGTGTGATTTGTTTGTTTAGGTTGTTTTGTGTGTTCAAAATTTTTGTGATATCGTTTCATGATTTTAGGGTGTTGTGACTTAGTGCATGACTAGGGGAAATCCTGGGCCTATACCACCCTTTGATCCTGAGATTGATAGAACTTTTCATAGGTTAGCTAGGCATTCTAGAAATTTATCTTTAGAGTCTGTTTTTGAGTCTGTTCCATTGGATACTGTGCATCCCACTGCTGAGTACTTTGTGCATACTGCATCTACTGCATCTGTTGCATCTGCACGTGATTCTGATTCTGATTCTGTTGTTTTTCACACTGAGAACAATATGGCACAACCTCCACCTCGTGGGAGGACTTTTAGGGAGATGGCTGCACCTGATTTCGATATCGAAAGCTTGTGCATCCAATATCCTGATGAGGCGTTCCATTTGTTCTCAAGACTGGACTGATCCATTTGTTGCCCAAGTTTCATGGTCTTGCAGGTGAGAGTCCTCATAAGCATTTGAAGGAATTCCACATTGTCTGTTCTAGTATGAAACCACATGATGTTCCTGAAGAGCACATCTTCTTGAAGGCATTCCCTCATTCATTGGAAAATGTTGCTAAGGATTGGTTGTATGGTTTGGCGCCTAGATCCGTCACTAGCTGGGATGATCTGAGACTGTTCTTAGATAAATTTTTTCCAGCAGCCCGGACCACAGCTATCAGAAAAGACATAACTGGGATTAGGCAGCTTGGTGGAGAGAACTTATATGAGTATTGGGAGAGATTCAAGACACTTTGTGCTAGTTGTCCCCACCATCAGATACCTGAGCATCTCCTTGTCCAGTATTTCTATGAGGGTTTGAACAACATGGACCGTGGTATGATTGATGCTGCCAGTGGTGGAGCTCTTGGAGACACCACACCTGCTGAGGCCAGGCAATTGATTGAGAAGATGGCCTCCAACTCCCAGCAGTTTAGCACCAGGAATGATGCCATTGTGGTGAGGGGCGTACATGATGTTGTTGCCCAGTCTTTATCAACTGTTGAAAGCAAGTTGGAAGGAAAGATTGACTCTCTTACGAAGATGGTGACACAGTTGACTACCAACCAGAGATCCGCAGCTCCATCTGCATCTGTTGCACGACTATGTGCTATTTGTCCTTCCAGTGACCACTATACAGATGCTTGCCCTTCTTTGCAGCACTCTGCTGCCTCTGATGCGCCTCAGGCTTATGCTACGAACATCTACAACAACAGGCAGCAACAACAGCAAAATCATGACTTATCCAGCAACAGGTACAACCCAGGGTGGAGGAATCACCCCAATCTGAGATGGAACAATGCGCAGCATCAACAGCAGGCACCACCTTTCCAGAATGCTGGAGCACCTAACAGATATGTGCCTCCACCAATGCAACAACACCAGAGGCAACAACAACAGCAGCAACAAGAGGCACCTACCCAGCCAGTTGCCCAACCTTCCACTTCGTCTGAACCTTCATTGGAAGAGTTAGTGAGACAGATGACTATGCAAAACCTGCAGTTTCAGCAGGAGACTAGAGCTTCCATACAGAGTCTCACTAACCAGATGGGTCAGATGGCTACTCAGATAAACCAGGCGCAGTCTCAGAATTCGGATAAGTTACCATCCCAGAGTGTGCAGAACCCAAGGAATATGAGTGCCATAACCCTTAGATCAGGGAAGCAGATTTTTGTGCCTTCAGAGCCCGCTTCTACACCTACACCCATGCCTGCTACTTGTCCTAGAAAGAACGACCATGACGGTCCGAGCAAGGCATTTGAGGTGGGTGAATCTTCTTCTCCAGCTGGTGGTTCTTATTCAAGTGGATCTTCTCCCTCTTCCACCACCACCGCTGCCGCACCTTCTCCATTGGTTGACCGACCTATCCCTCTACCATTCCCTTCACGGGCACTTCCTAGCAAAAAGATGGAAGATGTGGATAAGGAAATTCTGGAGACCTTCAGGAAGGTAGAGGTGAACATACCTCTACTTGATGCCATCAAGCAGATACCGAAGTATGCCAAATTCTTGAAGGAGCTGTGCACACACAAGAGGAAGATGAAGGGAAATGAGAGGATTAGCATGGGAAGGAATGTATCTGCGCTTATTGGTAAGTCGGTCCCGCACATCCCTGAAAAGTGCAAGGACCCAGGTATATTTTGCATTCCTTGTGTGATTGGAAACAATAAAGTTGAAAATGCCATGCTTGATTTGGGTGCTTCTGTTAATGTCATGCCTTTGTCTATATATGCATCTTTGTCTCTTGGTCCTTTGCAAACCACGGGTGTGGTCATTCAGTTGGCCAATAGGAGTGTTACCCACCCAGCAGGTTTCATAGAGGATGTCTTGGTTAGGGTTGGTGAATTGATTTTTCCTGCTGACTTTTATGTTTTGGAAATGGAGGAGGGATTCTCTCATGGATCCGCTCCCATTATCTTAGGCAGGCCATTCTTGAAAACTGCCCGAACTAAGATTGATGTGTATGCTGGAACTTTGTCTATGGAATTTGCTGATATTGTTGTTCATTTTATTATCCTTGATGCAATGAAATTTCCAGCTGAGGACCATTCTCTGTTTAAGATCGATGCATTGGATGACATTATTGATAAATATGTTGTTGATGATTTTGATTCTTTGCATAAGAAAGAGCATTCTTTTCTATCTGCTCTACATACATGCATTGAATCTGAATTTGAGAATGATGTTGATTTTGAAGAGAATTTTGATATCCATGATGTTGATGATGTTTTTGATATGGATGATGTTGATAATGTAATTGTCATGGATATGGATTTGGAGCTTGATCAGATAGGTGTTCCGCCTTTACCTGTGAATTCTTTGGAGTCAGAATGCACTAACCACCTTGTAGGAAGTACAATTGAATCTGACTTGCAGGCACCTACTCTTGAGTTGAAACAGCTCCCAGATAACCTCAAGTACGTGTACTTGGAGGATGATGAGAAGAAACCGGTGATCATTTCCACCTCCCTTGATTCTGTTCAAGAGGAGAAGTTGCTTGGTGTGCTGAGGAAGCACAAGAAGGCCATTGGTTGGAGTTTGGCTGACATACCTGGTATTAGCCCATCCACATGCATGCATAGAATTCTTTTGGAAGATGGGGCAAGGCCAGTGAGACAGCCACAAAGAAGGCAAAACCCCGTGATCATGGACGTCATCAAGAAGGAGGTGACCAAGCTTTTGCAAGCTGGGATCACCTACCCTATTTCAGACAGTGAGTGGGTTAGCCCCATCCATGTTGTGCCCAAGAAAACTGGCCTCACTGTGGTGAAGAATTAGAGGGATGAGCTTATCCCAGCTAGAGTGCAGAACAGTTGGAGAATCTGCATTGACTATAGGAGGCTCAACCAAGCAACCAGGAAAGATCATTTCCCCCTGCCATTCATTGATCAGATGCTGGAGCGCCTGGCAGGTAAATCTCATTATTGTTTTCTTGATGGTTTTTCTGGTTACTTTCAATAAATATTGCGCCTGAGGATCAAGAAAAAACCACATTCACCTGCCCCTTTGGCACTTTTGCCTATAGGAGGATGCCCTTTGGTCTATGCAACGCCCCTGGTACCTTCCAGCGGTGCATGCTTAGCATTTTTAGCGACTTTCTTGAGAATTGCATAGAGGTGTTTATGGATGATTTTACTGTGTATGGATCCTCCTTTGATGCATGTTTAGACAGTCTGGAAAAAGTTTTGAAAAGATGCATAGAAACAAACCTTGTTCTCAATTTTGAGAAATGTCACTTCATGGTTGGACAAGGTTTGGTTCTAGGGCATATCATTTCTGAAAAGGGAATAGAGGTAGACCTTGCTAAGATATCTGTGATTTCGCAGTTGCCTTACCCCTCTTGCGTGAGAGAGGTGCGATCTTTTCTTGGACATGCAGGTTTCTACAGGCGCTTCATCAAAGATTTCAGCAAGAAGGCGCTTCCCTTGTCCAAACTGCAGCAGAAAGATATTGACTTTTCTTTTGATGACAGATGCAAGCAGGCGTTTGATTGCCTGAAGGAAGCTTTGACCACCGCCCCTATCATTCAGGCACCGGATTGGACAGCCCCATTTGAGATCATGTGTGATGCGTCTAATTATGCATTAGGGGCTGTCTTGACACAGAAAATTGACAAGCTGCCGAGAGTGATCTATTATGCTTCACGCACTTTGGATGTTGCCCAGGCAAATTATACCACCACTGAAAAAGAGTTGTTGGCAATTGTTTTTGCCCTTGATAAGTTTAGGTAATATTTGCTTGGATCACCTGTTATTGTGTATACTGACCATGCAGCTCTAAAGTTTCTGTTGAAAAAGGCGGAGTCAAAGCCTAGATTGATCAGGTGGATGCTACTGCTCCAGGAGTTTGACTTGCAAATTGAAGACCGGAGTGGAGCACGAAATTTGGTTGCAGACCACCTAAGCCGGATTGAAAAAGTTGGGAATGAAGCTGATGTGTTGCCCATACAAGATACCTTTCCTGACGAGAGTTTGTTGATGATTTCTTACTCTCACCCCACTCCTTGGTTTGCACACATTGTAAATTATTTGGTTGCTTCTGTTTTTCCTCCCTTAGCATCACGTGCTCAGATTGCTAAAATTAAGAGTGATGCTAAGTATTATGTTTGGGATGACCCATATCTGTGGAAGTTGTGCAGTGACCAGGTTACTAGGAGATGCATTCCGGACCATGAGATTGACTCGGTCCTGCAGTTTTGTCATGCCTCCTCACCTGGTGGTCATCTAGGGATACAGAGAACAGCTCGCAGAGTGCTTGACTGTGGTTTCTATTGGCCTTCCATCTTCAAAGATGCGGAGAAGATTTGCAGCACTTGTGAACCTTGTCAGAGAGCAGGAGGATCAATTTCACAGAGACAAGAGATGCCTCAACAACCTATGTTGTTCTGTGAGGTGTTTGATGTATGGGGTATAGATTTCATGGGTCCTTTTCCTGTTTCTTTTGGTTTCTGTTATATTCTCCTTGCTGTGGATTATGTTTCAAAATGGGTGGAAGCTAGAGCCACCAGGACTAATGACGCTCGGGTTGTTGTAGATTTTGTTAGATCTCACCTCTTTTGCAGGTTTGGAGTGCCTAGAGCAATTGTTAGTGATCAAGGAACCCATTTTTGCAACAGATCCATGCAAGCTTTGCTCAAGAAATATGGGGTGACGCACAGAGTTTCTACACCTTACCACCCCCAAACAAATGGGCAGGCTGAGATCTCCAACAGGGAGATTAAGAGGATTTTGGAGAAGATTGTCCAGCCCAACAGGAAAGATTGGAGCAATAGGTTGGACGATGCTCTTTGGGCTCACAGGACAGCTTACAAAGCACCGATAGGGATGTCTCCCTACCGGGTTGTCTTCGGAAAGGCATGTCACCTACCGGTCGAGATTGAGCATCGGGCATATTGGGCCGTGAAGATTTGCAACTTCTCCATGGACGAAGCTGGAGAGGAAAGGAAGTTGCAACTGAATGAATTGGATGAGATCCGATTGGAGGCATATGAGAACTCGAAGTTCTACAAGGAAAGGACAAAGAAGTTCCATGATAGTTCTATTGTTAGAAAGGACTTCGAGGTTGGCCAACAGGTTTTGTTGTATAACTCTAGACTCGGCCTCATGGGTGGTAAGTTGAGATCAAAATGGACTGGACCTTTTGTTGTGACTAATGTTTACCCTTATGGTGAAGTAGAGATCCAAGGTCCATCTACAGCTAAAAGCTTTAAGGTGAACGGGCATAGACTGAAGCCTTTCCTCAGCAACCCTTCTTTAGTGGATGTAGTGGTGGAGGAGACATCTTTGGTCCACCCCACCTATCCTCCCATCTGACTCAGGGAGTTTCTTTTCTCCTTCCCTCCTCACTTTTATTGCACTTTGTCGATATCTGATGATTGTTCTGATTGTTTGATCTATTGATTGTGACACATTGAGGACATTGTGTCGTTTAAGTGTGGTCTATTAGGGGAGGTTGTTTCTTTGTTCATGTTTCGGTTTTTATGTAGTTTGTTGTGTCTTGTGTACAGTTTTGCATGCTTTTCATGAATTCTGGATTGTGGTTAGGTTGTCAGTTTTCCTTCACTTCATTGATACTCTGAGATGTTGGATTCTGTGCTTTTCTTTGCTTGGAAGATGATCATGATGTTTGAGAGTTGAATTGATTGTGACACAAATGCCCTGTGTGAGAAATTGAGCCACTTTATGTTCTTTCTTGTGTGTGATATGTCTCTTGATTGCTTGCACATATGACTTGGCTTGACTCTTGTTGATAATTCTTGATTGATATGCATGTTTGGAAGTGATAAAGGCAATTTTGTTCTTGAGCCTCTCTAGCCAAATATGCTTACCTTGTTTTAATTCTTTGATAACCCATTTTGAGCCTATACTTTCCACCATTTCTTTGTTTTGAAGCTCATACACTAGCCCTCAGTGAAAAACAATGATTACCTTAACCTTAGGGAATTTTGGAGCTTTGGAAGTGTTTTGGGAACAAGTGTGGTCTCTTGGGGGTTTCTGATGAGTTGGCTAGTTGGTTCCTCTTCTTGTTTTGTTTTGGTAAATATATGTGTATCTTGTCTTTTACAGTTTTGTTTTGAAAGAGAGAAAAGAAAAGAGACAGGATGGAAAAAAAAAGAGAAGAAGAGCAGGAAAAAAAAATAGTGAATAATTGTGAATAATGGAGTCAAGAAGAGGATGGAAGTAGAGGTTGTGGGTGTGTTTGAATGTTTTTACACTTGTTCCCCATTGCTCCTCTGTTCCTTATGGTTTGTAGCTTCTTATCCAGATATATCCTCCCTTGTCCTTGGCCCCATTACAACCATGAAAAGACCTTTTGATTTGAACATGCGTATGTGCTTGAGTGTTGATATTAGAGGCTTGCCAAATCTATTTGTGATTGCTTTCTCGAGTGCATTGAGTGACATTGATTTACCTTAAACACTTGAGAGAAACACTGATTGTGTGCATCTGTGAGGCTCTGTTGCTTTTGATTCATCTCTTGAACTGATTGACTGCTTTCCTTGTACTGAATTGTTTGGATGATTCTTTGAGTATTTGCTTTCATTGACTCTGTGTGGGATTCTGCCTATACCTTTTACCGTCCAGAGTTTGTGAGAATTGTGCAACTGTGTTTCTGTTTTGGAGTCTTGTGGTCTGTCTTTCGAGTCTGTGTCAGCTTCCTGAGGTTTGAGTAGTTCCCTGGTTTTCGTCTTGGTTTTGCCCAGGAGTGCAAAAGACTAAGTGTGGTCTATTTTGATGAGTCGTTATTTCTTGAATTATATTTAGTTTCTTGCACTTAAATAAACCAGGGAATTGTGTTTAATTGCTTGTTATTTCCCCGTTTTTCCGAATTCTGCTTAATTTGGTCGGAAATTTGTAATTGTGCTAATTTGGATTTTCTGAGCTGATTAAGTGCATTTTTGAAGTGCAGGAAAATTTCGGAAATACATTTTGGGACATCAGGAAGATTGCCAAATAAATTCAAGACTCTCCAGACAAACATTTTTGAATTAATTAAATTGTAATTCAGTAGTTTAGAATTTTTGAATCAACTCTTATATTTTGGGTCAATTTTTGGTAAATTAGATTAGACCCAAAATTAGAAATTAATGACTTGGCACCTAGGGTTTTATTTTTGTGGACCCTACCCTAAAAAAGGGGACACACGGTCTTAGAAGTTTAGGGCCCCAGCCGCCACTTGCGATTTGACACCGTATTCACTCTCGGTTTTGGTTCTGAGTTTTTGCTTTGAACGTTTCAGCATGAAAAAAAAGCACACTTTGAATTTTTCCATTTCATTTTTGCAAGCGCTGGATTCATGAGAATGCTTATTTAATTTTCGTTGTGAAGAGTGCAAGGTTTATGTTCAACATTGTCACATTGCAGAGGGGATCCAAATTCTTTTAGAAAAGCTCATTTTTTTGTTTATTTAGAAGAAGTGAGGCACACGGTCTGCACAACATTCACGGTTTTTATGCGCTGCTTGATGTTGTCACGGGAAGCGGTAATGTGTTGGAGCTGGAAGAAGTGAAGCAAAGTTGGGCGTGTTGCGCTGAGACGTGGTGGAAGCAGAGGTGTCATGAGCTGGAAGCACTAAAGCAAGCATTACGTGGAGCTGGAAGCAGGGAACGTACGGGAATGGTGATTCAAGGTGCTGGAGAAGGTGTGTGGTGAGCACGGTGATTACTGGGGCAGTGGTGTGCATATGAAGAAGTGACTAGGTGGAGCTGGAACGTGAAGCACGAGATTAAAGAAATGGCCTGGTGTGTGTAGAACGCACGTTGGAACGCTTTGAAGAAGTGCAGCATGGGAAATGAAGAAGTGATTATAAGGAGCATGTTGATTGGATGAAGTGGTGTGCACGTCCCATCACAGGGGTTCGGTCATTGGAAGCATTTATTCCACTTAGAAAAGCTAACTTCTTTTCACATGGAATTTGGAATTGGAGAATGGTGTGTACGAGAATGCTCTAGGAGGTCACGGGGTGATGAAGAGGTGATGGGAGTAGGTAGGAGCTGTTGCTGCCATATTGTAGGGTCCATGAGGTGATTCATTTTGAAGGCACATGGGAGTAGCACGGGTACGGTGGTGATTCAAGAGAAGGTATCAATTCAATTACTTTTGGATAATGAATGGAGATATGGTGATTAAAATATGATAGATGTTGGAAGTGTAAGAAGCATTCCAATTATTTTAATTTTCTCTACATGCAACATATGTCACGGCCAAAGAGTATCCAGGGGCAAGTATTTCACTTATTTTGATTTTTTTTTTTTAGAATGAAATACATGGAATGGAAGTGTCACGACAAGGAGGACTTTTAAAAGCATTTGCAAATTTCAATTTTCTTTTGTAGATGAAGGGGTCAATTTTAGAGAAGTTTCATTTTCTTTTATTTCTTTTGCCTTAAAATATTTTATATTGTATGTTGAATTGATTTTCTTCCTTTTGGGTGGTGAATTGTGTTTGAATATTTATCTATTGTATTGTTTTCTTTAAAAGTTTTCATGCACTTTAATGTTTTCAATTATATTCGGTCGTGTTTTATTTAATTTTCAGTTTAATTTAATTTTACCGCAACCAAAAAAAATTACAAAACCCCCCCCTACGTGTTTGACGTAAGACTCGAACCACAATTTGGTCCTTGAGAGACGACCTAGGAGTCACTTCCTAGTACTATACTGCATTCTTTTATGCACAACTTTTGTTGGGAGGTGCGACCCTCTCATCAAAATGGCGCCGTTGCCGGGGACCAACGGTTCAGTTTTAGGTCTTTTGTGTTGATAATGTGTTGTTTGTGTGTTGTGTTTTGTCTTGTATGTTTGAGTGTGTGTGATTTGTTTGTTTAGGTTGTTTTGTGTGTTCAAAATTTTTGTGATATCGTTTCATGATTTTAGGGTGTTGTGACTTAGTGCATGACTAGGGGAAATCCTGTGCCTATACCTGATGGACAAATTTGTAAGCACCAAAATATGATGTCACAAACTTGTTTCACAATCGGCAAGTATGACCGAATCGTTTCAAGTAATAAACTTGGTAAGACCAAGTATCGTTCTCCCAAAGGACTCACGGCCTAGTTTAGTTATGTGATTTGTTGATTAGCTAAGACTTAAGAACACAATAATTGAAGTTTAATATGCAAAGACGAAAATTAAATATGTATGCATGAATTGATCAATGACAAAGACAAAAGATAAACACTTTCAAGGAAATATATGAATGAATATGTTGTTGGGGGTCAATTTCATCTCATCCACTCTCATATATTTTAGGAATTCAACATTCAAATCATCATTGTTAATGCCACTCTCTAATGTACCATTCTAGATGGCTTCTCCCTAATCAAATAGTTCATACAATTCCTAGCATTCCTAATGATTAGTTCATGAGTGCAGGAGCTTAAAGGCAACCAATATAATATTGTCAGTATAATATTGGGAGAAATTCCCCGGATCTAGATTTCCCCGTACGTGTCCGTATCAACAAAACCAATAATCATGCATTAGAATGAGTTAAACAATGCAAGCATTGAGCAAAGAGGAAAAACCCTAACTAATGATGAAAGAAAGCATATGTCTTAATTCAAAGATGTACTCAACAAATCCATATATGAGAGCTTCAAGAGATTACTTTGATTCCCCAACAAACATACAAGGTTTAGTTCACCATATTCATGGTGAACCTAGATGAATTACAATGAAAGTATGAAAGAATAAACCCAATAAAGGTGAAGAGGTAGCCTGAGCATCCAAGATCCTCCTTCAAAGGGGTGAAAGAGAGAGTGTTTGCCTCGTTTCTGCCAAAGATATCTAACTATAGGACGTGCAAGCCCTTATATACTAATCTAGAGTTACAAAAGATTACAAAAGTCCAAGCCCAAAAAGTGCCGCTCAGCGGTATTTACCGCTCAGCGGTGATTGCGCGTCTTCTTTCTTCCCCTCAGCGGCCATTTTGCCCCTCAGCGGTTCCAACGTCACCTCTTGAGTGCCGCTCAGCGGTAGTTTGCCGCTGAGCGGTGCCTTCGACTTCTCCTTTTTGCACTCTTTCTTGTCTTTTCTAATGTCCTCTCTCTTATTCTTCACTTCTTTCACCAAATTCACCTCAAAACCTGCACAAAAACACTTAAATCAAGCATAAACCTGTCCAGCTCTCTTATTTCTGAAAATATAAACAAAAGGCATGATTTCAAGCTAGTTTCTAAGTCTAAAGGTTGCTTTTAGTATCAACTTTAAGCATGAAAATAACAGTTTTTCAACTGTTATCACAACCCCAAACTTAGAACTTTGCTTGTCCTCAAGCAAATAAAATGTAACTCCATCTCCAACCAATTCATATGATGGTTTACTCATTCAAAATCCTCTTTTCAAGATAAGTAATAACTTCACTCAAACTTAAGACCAAGAGTTCAATCAAGATGTGCACATGCTTTAGTGTTCACAAAGTCGTTTAAATTCCAACAAATGCTATTTTTCATGAATGATCAATCAATTAAGCATGGATGTTCATGTGCTTATGGAATATTTCCTCACTAGGTAAAGTGTTTCACTCAACACACAAGTGTATAAGAGGTAAAGTGTTTCACTCATTCACTCCACTATCACAATGTCACATGAATCAACTTTGCCTTTCATTTAACCACAATCAAATACATTCACAAGCATGCATCATCACAAGGACTTTTCAATAGCTTATAATGTGGCTGGGCTAACAAGAAAATTGGTTTTTCTGGATCACAAAATCCTTGAGTTAAGAGAATCATATCAACACAATCTTCTTATTCATTCCCAACTTTCTTTTGCCTTTGCTTTTGCATTTGCATTGAGCTTTGCTTCTTTTTCTTTTCTTTTCTTTGCATATTCTTACTTTTTAGCTCTTAGCTCAATGCTTTTTCCTTTTCTTTTTTTTTCATGTTTCCCCAATAACCCCAAACTTGAACATTTAACAATACCACACAAGATCTTCTACTTAACTCAAGGTAAAGATTTTCAATCAAGGGTGTTCAGTGTATATTTAAGGCTAAGGGTTCAAAGGATAGAACACAACGTGTTCTCTTTTAGAAGGCTAACTTTATGAATTTGGCCAATAAAAAGGGTTTCAAAAACACGGCCTTTGATCATATGATGCAAAACAAGCAATTGATTCAATCATAGAAAACCTGGGCAAAGTCATTCATGCTTTCAAAGTAATAGCATTCAACAATAACAACTCTGGAGCTCAAAACCTCACATATAAGCTCATTCACATTTGACATGCACATCCTGCTTAATTTCACAATCACAATCATGATATTATGCATTTGTTCACAAAGCTTGTGAATCACCTGTATAAGCATTTTAATGTGCACATCATCTCAACATCAATCAATCAATAAGCATCATCAAGCATTACTTATCACACAATCACAGTTAATAGCAAACCATCATAACAAACCAGGTGTTCAATAGAGTACATCAAACCCTAATCTAAAAACAAAAACAAAAACAACTTACAAAGTACTGGGTTGCCTCCCAGTAAGCGCTTGTTTAACGTCCCGAGCCTGACCCAAACTTTCAAGGATCCACCAACAACATCATGGTGGACAATTGTTGCACCTCTCCCCCTAGATAGGGCTTGAGACGTTGACCATTTACCACCCAACTTCTCTGCGGATCATCAGATGGATTAAAGATTTCAATTGCTCCATGCGGATGCACTTCTTTTATCACAAATGGTCCTGTCCATTTTGACTTCAGCTTCCCAGGAAATATCTTCAATCTTGAATTGAACAATAATACCTGTTGTCCTGGATTGAAAACTCTATTCACCAACTTCCTGTCATGATAAAATTTCATTTTGTCTTTGTAAGCCTTGGATGAATCATATGCATGTAAGCGCATTTCTTCAAGCTCCAAAATCTGCCGTCTGCGGGTGCATTGAGTGTCATAAGGATCAAAATTCAAGAATTTCAAAGCCCATAATGCTCTATGCTCCAGTTCAACTGGCAAATGGCATGCTTTCCCATAGACTAGTTGAAATGGTGATAATCCCATAGACGTCTTCATTGCTGTCCTATAAGCCCAAAGAGCATCATCCAATTTGAGAGACCAATCCTTTCTGGATGAAGTCACAGTCTTTTCCAGGATTCTTTTTATCTCCCTGTTAGACACCTCAGCTTGGCCATTGGTTTGTGGATGATAAGGTGCAGCTACCTTATGCTTTACTCCATAGTGTTTGAGTACTTTCTCTAGCTGATAATTGCAAAAATGAGATCCTCCATCACTGATCAACACTCTTGGAGTGCCAAAACGTGAGAATATCTGCCTCTTCAGGAATTTAATTACCGTGCTAGCATCATTTTTAGGACAAGCCAATGCTTCCACCCATTTACTCACATAATCCACTGCTACCAGAATATATTCATTGTTGAAAGATGGAGGGAAGGGTCCAACAAAGTCAATACCCCAACAATCAAAGACCTCAACCTCTAAAATACCTTGTAAAGGCATCTCATGACGTTTAGTGATTGTCCCTGCTCTTTGACATTTGTCACAATTCCTAGCATGATTATGAGCATCCTTAAATAAAGTTGGCCAATAGAATCCTGATTGAAGGACTTTTGCTGCTGTTCTTTCTCCATTAAAATGTCCTCCATAAGGTGAATCATGACAATGCCAGAGAATTCCTTCTGCTTCTTCATTTGTAACACATCTCCTTAGAAGATTATCCGCTCCAATTTTGAACAAATACGGATCATCCCATACAAACTGCTTGGCATCATGTAGAAATTTCTTTCTCTGTTGCCAAGTTAAATCTTCTGGCATGACTCTTGCAGCTTTGAAATTGGCCATATCAGCAAACCAGGGCCTCTGCTGAATATACATGAGTGATTCATCTGAAAAAGATTCCCAGATTGCAGACTCCTTGCTAGTGACCTCATTGTTGACTAACCGTGACAAATGATCAGCAATTAAGTTCTCACTTCCTTTCTTATCACGGATTTCTACATCAAATTCTTGTAATAGTAGTACCCATCTAATCAGACGTGGCTTAGAATCTGGTTTTGTCAACAAATATTTGATAGCTGCATGATCTGTATAGACAATCACCTTAGACCCAATAAGATAGGGTCTAAATTTCTCTAGAGCATATACAATGGCAAGAAACTCTTTCTCTGTAGTAGCATAATTCAATTGAGCATCATTCAGCACCTTGCTAGCATAATAGATTGGATGAAACTTTTGTTCCTTCCTTTGGCCGAGAACAACTCCCAATGCATAATCACTTGCATCACACATTAATTCAAAATTTTGATTCCAATCTGGTGCTACAATTACTGGAGCTGACACTAGCTTCTTCTTCAATATATCAAAAGCTTTCAGACAATCTTCGTTCATCACAAAAGGCGCATCCTTCATCAAAAGATTACTCAATGGTTTAGCAATTTTTGAGAAATCTTTGATGAATCTTCTATAGAACCCAGCATGACCAAGAAAACTCCTAATCCCCCTTACATCTGTTGGGGGAGGCAGTTTCTCAATGACTTCTACTTTGGCTTTATCCACCTCAATTCCTTTAGCAGAGATTTTATGCCCCAGTACAATCCCTTCAGTTACCATGAAATGACATTTCTCCCAATTCAGAACCAGATTTGTCTGAACACATCTTTTGAGGACAGTGTTCAAATTAGCTAAACATCTTTGGAAAGAATTTCCAAAAACTGAGAAGTCATCCATGAATACTTCAATGCATTTTTCTAAAAGATCAGAAAAGATTGCCTGCATACACCTCTGAAACGTAGCTGGAGCATTACATAATCCAAAAGGCATCTTTCTATATGCAAAGATACCAAAAGGACAAGTAAAAGCCGTCTTCTCCTGGTCTTTTGGATCTACCACAATTTGATTATATCCAGAATATCCATCCAGAAAACAATAGAAAGCCTGCCCTGATAACCTTTCTAGCATCTGATCCATGAAGGGAAGAGGAAAATGATCTTTCCTGGTAGCTTTATTCAGCTTCCTGTAATCAATGCACATGCGCCAGCCAGTAACTGTCCGAGTAGGAATAAGTTCATTCTTATCATTATAAATTACTGTCATCCCTCCTTTCTTTGGAACCACCTGTACTGGACTCACCCATTCACTGTCAGAGATTGGATAGATGATACCAGCTTCTAGCAGTTTCAACACTTCTTTTCTGACCACCTCCTTCATGACAGGATTTAACCTTCTCTGCGGTTGAGCACTTGGTTTATAGTCCTCTTCCATAAAAATCCTGTGCATACAATAAGTTGGGCTAATACCTTTGAGATCTGATATTGACCACCCAATTGCTTCTTTGTTGGCTTTCAGAATTTCTATCAACTGCTCTTCTTCTTGTAAAGATAAAGAGTTGTTGATGATGACTGGCTTTGTTCCACCCTCTTCTAGAAACACATATTTCAAATGTGATGGCAATCTTTTCAATTCTGGCGACTGTGCTTTGATTGTTTCTTCCTTATCAATTGTTTCAAATATTGGATCTTCCTCTGGACCCTTTTTCAATGTTTCCAAGTCCATCAGACATTCATCGATCAATTTCTCTTCTTCTTCATCCAAATCTTCACATGCATCAATGAGCGTTTTTTCCAATGGTGAAATATTACGCACCATTCTTTCTTGAACCATACAAACTTCATCAAGTTCATCAAATTGAAAGCATGCTTTGTCATCATTTGGATACGTCATGGCCTTGGATACATCAAAAGTAACTTCCTCATCATCAACTCTCAGTTTAAGCTTACCATTCTCCACATCAATCAAAACTCTAGCAGTCTTCATAAAAGGTCTCCCCAGAATAAGAGGAACATCACTAGCTCCTTCCATCTCCATCACAATGAAATCTACTGGGAATACAAATTTGTCAACCTTCACTAGAACATCTTCAACCACTCCATATGGATATTTAAGAGACCTGTCTGCCAATTGAAGAGCCATTCTGGTTGGTTTAATTTCCAACCCCTGAATTGTTCTGCACATGGATAGCGGCATTAGATTAATGCTAGCTCCCAAATCAATCAATGCTCTTCCAACTTTCACATCTCCTATGGTACATGGAATGGTGAAGCTTCCTGGGTCTTTAAGTTTAGGAGGTAGTTTCTGTATGATTGCACTGCAATTGCCCTGTATATTGATAGTTTCCTTCTCAATGTACTTGTGTTTCTTTGTGAGAAGTTCCTTCAAAAATTTTGCATATGCTGGCATCTGTTGCAATGCTTCAGAGAATGGTATAGTGATCTCCAACTTCTTAAACAGTTCCATGAATCTTTCCAACTGCTTTTCTTTCTCCTTCCTTGAATAACTCTTTGGATAAGGAAGTGGCTTTTCATACTCTTTTTCTTTCTGTCTCTCTTCTCTCTCATTTTTTTCTCTCCCTCTTTCTTCTTTTCTCTTTTTCTCTCTCTCACATGTTTCACTCTCACTCTCATTTTCTTTCTCCTCTCTCTCTTTTTGTCTCTCCTCTAACACTCTACCACTTCTAGTCACAACAGTTTTGCACTCCTTTCCAAGATTATCCTGTTTAATTTCGTCAACTATTCTCTCAACATGAACCTCCATTTTTTTAAATGCAACATCCACATTATGACAATAGGACGCATTTGTCTTCAAGAATCTCTGGAAAGTCTCTTCAAGCTTTGTTGTTTTCTCAACTGGAGTAACTTGCATCTGCCATTTTTGTCGTTCTTGAACCATTGAGACCTGTTGTATTCCCTGTGGTATTCGAGAAAGTTTCATGGTTACTTCCTCAAGCTGTTGAAAGAGAGTTTTATTTTGTTCTAGCAGAGCATCATGTAATGGTAACAACTCCCTCTGATGAAAGTCTCCTTTTTCAATATTGAGTTCGTTGTCACTAGTAGCCATATTTTCAATAATTTCAGTTGCTTCCTCTGGAGTCTTCCATTTGATATTGCCTCCAGCTGAAGCATTCAGTATCATCTTGGTTTGTGAACCAAGCCCTCCAAGGAAAGTTAGGACTACTTCTTCTTCTCTGAAACCATGCATAGGAGTTTTACGTAACAATCCTTTGTATCTGTCCCATGCATGTCCAAGTGATTCTTCCATGCCCTGCTTGAATGAAGATATCTCTTGCTTCCCTTAGTCACCTTAGATTGTGGGAAGTATTTGTTTAAAAACTTTGTAACCACTGCTTCCCACTCGTGAAACTTTTTCTGGAAAAGAGTTCAACCAAAGCTTAGCATTGCCTCCCAATGAGAAAGGAAACAAGCTAAGTTTGATAGCTTCGTCTGGCACCCCATTAATCTTGACCGTGTTGCAGATCTCATTAAATGTTGTAAGGTGCTCATATGGGCTTTCATGTGATAACCCATTAAATTGATTACTCTTACCAGTTGAATTAATGCTGGTTTGACCTCCATGTTGGCTGCATTGACTCTAGGTCGAGCTATGCTATTGAAGTGCTGAGGTCCAGCAAGATTAGTGTAATCTGCAAGAGTTCTTCTAGCATTATTATTGTTCTCCATACTCCCTGTGCTATGAACAGAACCTTGTAGTGATGATTGTAGGAGAGTTTCAGGAGAAGGGAAAAGTTCTCTGGACGTTCTGATTCTTCTCCTCCTTCTACTCTCGTCTAGCCCTTCAAGTAGTGGTTCTGTTGTTTTCTTACTTCTAGTTCGAATTGCCTCCTGCATGCACAAGAAAACAAAACCCTAGAAAAGATTTGTTAGCACAAAAAGATATAGAAGAAAATAAAGATTGAAAAGATATAAGAAGATAAGAGATTTAGAAGATAGAATCAAATAAAATAAATAAAACCTAATCTAAAAAATAAAATCTAATCTAAAAGATAAAATAAATAAAATCTAACCTAACCTAAAAGATAGAATAAGAATAAAATAAAATCTAACCTAAAAAGATAAAAAGATAAAATCTAATAAAATAAAATAAAATCTAATCTAAAAAATAAAATAAAATCAAATAAAAACCGAAAAATAAAAACAGAAAATAAAAACAGAAAACAGAAAAACAGAAAACAGAAAAACAGAAAACAGAAAAAAATAAAATAAATCAAATAAAATACAAACTGAAAAATATAAACAGAAAAAATAAAATAAAATAAAATAAAAATTCGAAATTTAAAATAAAATAAAAAAAATAAGTCAAAGATAATCAATAATCACACAAATTAACCAGTTAAACCATGAATCCCCGGCAGCGGCGCCAAAAACTTGATGGACAAATTTGTAAGCACCAAAATATGATGTCACAAACTTGTTTCACAATCGGCAAGTATGACCGAATCGTTTCAAGTAATAAACTTGTAAGACCAAGTATCGTTCTCCCAAAGGACTCACGGCCTAGTTTAGTTATGTGATTTGTTGATTAGCTAAGACTTAAGAACACAATAATTGAAGTTTAATATGCAAAGACGAAAATTAAATATGTATGCATGAATTGATCAATGACAAAGACAAAAGATAAACACTTTCAAGGAAATATATGAATGAATATGTGTTGGGGGTCAATTTCATCTCATCCACTCTCATATATTTTAGGAATTCAACATTCAAATCATCATTGTTAATGCCACTCTCTAATGTACCATTCTAGATGGCTTCTCCTAATCAAATAGTTCATACAATTCCTAGCATTCCTAATGATTAGTTCATGAGTGCAGGAGCTTAAAGGCAACCAATATAATATTGTCAGTATAATATTGGGAGAAATTCCCCGGATCTAGATTTCCCCGTACGTGTCCGTATCAACAAAACCAATAATCATGCATTAGAATGAGTTAAACAATGCAAGCATTGAGCAAAGAGGAAAAACCCTAACTAATGTGAAAGAAAGCATATGTCTTAATTCAAAGATGTACTCAACAAATCCATATATGAGAGCTTCAAGAGATTACTTTGATTCCCCAACAAACATACAAGGTTTAGTTCACCATATTCATGGTGAACCTAGATGAATTACAATGAAAGTATGAAAGAATAAACCCAATAAAGGTGAAGAGGTAGCCTGAGCATCCAAGATCCTTCAAAGGGGTGAAAGAGAGAGTGTTTGCCTCGTTTCTGCCAAAGATATCTAACTATAGGACGTGCAAGCCCTTATATACTAATCTAGAGTTACAAAAGATTACAAAAGTCCAAGCCCAAAAGTGCCGCTCAGCGGTATTTAACCGCTCAGCGGTGATTCGCGTCTTCTTTCTTCCCCTCAGCGGTTATTTACCGCTCAGCGG
>NC_142174.1:3912280-3967625 GCF_029865625.1 Vigna umbellata | reverse complement strand
TTCTTCAACTTCGTCCACTTTCTCCACTTCCTCAACTTCTCCACTTTTTGCACTTCCTCCGCTCCTTCACTTCCTGAACTTCTTCCACTTCATCAACATCGTCTATTTCCTCCACTTCCTCCACATCGTCCACTTCATCCCTTCGTCAACTTCATCTTCGTCAAATTCGTCCCTTCCTCCAGTTCGTTCACTTCCTCACTTGCTCCCTTTCGTCCACTTCTACTACGTCCTCAATATCGTCCTTTCCTCCACTTCTTCCACTTCCATTCCCACTTCCTCCACTTCGTCCACTTCGTCAACTTCGTCCACTTCATCAACTTCGACCACTTCCTCCACTTCGTCAAGTTCGTCGCTTCGTCCATTTCGTCCACTTCTTCCACTTCCTCCACTTCCTCCATTTCGTCCAACGTCTTCAAGTTCGTCCCCTTCGTCCATTTCGTCCACTTCCTCCCCTCGTCCACTTCTTCCACTTCTTCAACTTCGTCCCTTCTCCACTTCCTCAACATTCTCCACTTTTTGCACTTCCTCCGCTCCATTCACTTCTGAACTTCTTCCACTTCATCAACATCGTCCATTTCCTCCACTTCCTCCAATCGTCCACTTCATCCACTTCGTCAACTTCATCCCTTCGTCAAATTCGTCCACTTCCTCCAGTTCGTTCACTTCCTCCACTTCCTCCCTTTCGTCCACTTCTACTACTTCCTCAATATGTTCCATTCGTCCACTTCCTCAGTTCATTCACTTCCTCCACTTCGTCCACTACTACCACTTCCTCCCTTCGTCACTACTTCCACTTCCTCCACTTTGTCCACTTCGTCAACTTCATCCACTTCATCCACTTCGTCCACTTCGTCACTTCCTCTATTTCGTCAACTTCCTCCACTTCCTCCACTTCCTCGACTTCGTAACTTCGTCAGTTCGTCCCCTTCATCCACTTCCTCCACTTCATCAACTTCTTCCACTTCGACCACTTCGTCCACTTCTTCAACATCGTCCACTTCTTGCCTTCCTCCACTTCATTCACTTCCTGAACTTCTTCCCCTTCGTCAACATCGTCCACTTCGTCCACTTCGTCAACTTCGTCCTTCGTCCATTTCGTGCACTTCGTCAACTTCGTCCACTTCGTAAACTTCCTCAGTTCGTCCCCTTCATCCACTTCGTCCATCTCCTCCACTTCGTCCACTTCATCAACTTCTTCCACTTCGTCCACTTCGTCAACTCGACCACTTCCTCCACTTCTTCAACATCGTCCACTTCTTGCACTTCCTCCACTTCATTCACTTCCTGAACTTCTTCCCCTTCGTCAACATCGTCCCACTTCGTCCACCTCGTCAACTTCGTCCCCTTCGTCCACTTCGTCCATTCGTTCCACTTCGTCAACTTCGTCAACTTCGTGCACTTCGTCCTTTCGTCACTTCGTCAAGTTCGTCAACTTCCTCCACTTCGTCCACTTTGTCCACTTTGTCAACTTCATCCACTTCCTCCACTTCATCCACTTCGTCCATTTCCTCCACTTCATCAACTTCTTCCACTTCGTCAACTTCGTCAACTTCGTGCACTTCGTCCATTTCGTCCACTTCGTCAAGTTCGTCCACTTCCTCCACTTCGTCCACTTCGTCCACTTTGTCAACTTCATCCACTTCCTACACTTAATCCACTTCCTGCACTTCGTCAAGTTCGTGCACTTCGTCCACTTCCTCTATTTCGTCCAATTCGTCAACTTCGTGCACTTCGTCCACTTCCTCCACTCCCTCCACTTCGTAAAGTTCGTCAAGTTCGTCCCCTTCATCCACTTCGTCCACTTCCTCCACTTCATCAACTTCTTCCACTTCGTCCACTTCGTCAACTTCGACCACTTCCTCCACTTCTTCAACATCGTCCACTTCTTGCACTTCCTCTACTTCATTCACTTCCTGAACTTCTTCCCCTTCGTCAACATCGTCCACTTCGTCCACTTCGTCCACTTCGTCAACTTCGTCCACTTCGTCCATTTCGTCCACTTCGTCAAGTTCGTCCACTTCCTCCACTTCCTCCACTTCCTACACTTCCTCCACTTCCTCCCCTTCCTCCACTTTGTCCACTTCGTCTACTTCGTCCACTTCATCAACTTCGTCAACTTCCTCAACTTCCTCCACATCGCCCACTTCGTCCACTTCGTCAACTTCATCCCCTTCCTCCACTTCATCCACTTCGTCCACTTCGTCAAGTTCGTGCACTTCGTCGACTTCCTCTATTTCGTCCACTTCCTCCATTTCCTCCACTTCGTAAACTTCGTCAGGTTCGTCCACTTCTCAAATTCCTCCACTTACTCCACTTTGTCCACTTTGGCCACTTTCTCCACTTCCTCCACTTCCTCCACTTCGTCAACGTCGTCCACTTCGTCCAGTCTTCCACGTTCTCCACCTCGTCCACATTCTCCACTTCCTCCACTTCGTCAAATTCGTCCACTTCGTCCACTTCGTCAAGTTCGTCTACTTGCTCCACTTCCACCACTTCCACCACTTCGTCAAGTTCGTCCACTTCCTCAATTTCGTCCACTTCCACCACTTCCTCAACATCGTCCATTTCCTCTACTTGCTCCACTTCATTCACTTTATCCACTTCTTCCACTTCGTCAACTTAGTCCACTTCGTCTACTTCGTCCACTGCGTCCACTTCGTCACGTTCGTCAACTTCTTCCACTTCGTCCACTTCGTCCATTTCGTCCACTTCGTCAGCTTCGTCCACTTCCTCCACTTCCTCCACTTTGTCCACTTTGTCCACTTCGTCTACTTCGTCCACTTCGTCCAGTTCCTCCATTTCCTCCACTTCGTCCACGTCGCCAACTTCGTCCACTGCCTCCATTTCATCCACCTCCTCCACTTCCTCCACTTCGTCAACTTCGTCGACTTCGTCAACTTCGATTACTTCGTCCACTTCCTCCACTTCCTCCACCTCCTCCACTTCGTCCACTTCGTCAACTTCGTCAACTTCCTCCACTTCCTCAACTTCCTCCACTTCGTCAACTTCCTCCTCCTCCTCCACTTCGTCCACTTCGTCAACTTCGTCCACTTCCTCCACTTCGTCCAATTCTTCCACTTCCTCTACTTCGTCCACATTCTCCACTTCCTACGTTTCGTCCACTTCCTCCAGTTCTTCCACTTCCTCTACTTCCTCCATTTCGTCCACTTCCTCAACATCATCCGTTTCCTCCACTTCCTCCACTTCATTCACTTCCTCCACTTTGTCCACTTCGTCAACTTCGTCCACTTCGTCCATTTCGTCCACTTCGTCAACTTTGTCCAGTTCCTCCACTTCCTCCACCTCTTCCACTTTATCCACTTTGTCAGCTTCGTCCACTTCGTCCACTTCCTCCACTTCCTCCACTTTGTCAACTTCTTCCACTTCGTCAACTTCGTCAACTTCGTGCACTTCGTCCATTTCGTCCACTTCGTCAAGTTCGTCCACTTCCTCCACTTCGTCCACTTCGTCCACTTTGTCAACTTCATCCACTTCCACCACTTAATCCACTTCCTGCACTTCGTCCACTTCCTCTATTTCGTCCAATTCGTCAACTTCGTGCACTTCGTCCACTTCCTCCACTCCCTCCACTTCGTAAAGTTCGTCAAGTTCGTCCCCTTCATCCACTTCGTCCACTTCCTCCACTTCATCAACTTCTTCCACTTCGTCCACTTCGTCAACTTCGACCACTTCCTCCACTTCTTCAACATCGTCCACTTCTTGCACTTCCTCCACTTCATTCACTTCCTGAACTTCTTCCCCTTCGTCAACATCGTCCACTTCGTCCACTTCGTCCACTTCGTCAACTTCGTCCACTTCGTCCATTTCGTCCACTTCGTCAAGTTCGTCCACTTCCTCCACTTCCTCCACTTCCTACACTTCCTCCACTTCCTCCCCTTCCTCCACTTTGTCCACTTCGTCTACTTCGTCCACTTCATCAACTTCGTCAACTTCCTCAACTTCCTCCACATCGCCCACTTCGTCCACTTCGTCAACTTCATCCACTTCCTCCACTTCATCCACTTCGTCCACTTCGTCAAGTTCGTGCACTTCGTCGACTTCCTCTATTTCGTCCACTTCCTCCACTTCCTCCACTTCGTAAACTTCGTCAGGTTCGTCCACTTCTCAAATTCCTCCACTTACTCCACTTTGTCCACTTTGGCCACTTTCTCCACTTCCTCCACTTCGTCCACTTCGTCAACGTCGTCCACTTCGTCCAGTCTTCCACGTTCTCCACCTCGTCCACATTCTCCACTTCCTCCACTTCGTCAAATTCGTCCACTTCGTCCACTTCGTCAAGTTCGTCTACTTGCTCCACTTCCACCACTTCCACCACTTCGTCAAGTTCGTCCACTTCGTCCACTTCCTCAATTTCGTCCACTTCCACCACTTCCTCAACATCGTCCATTTCCTCTACTTGCTCCACTTCATTCACTTTATCCACTTCTTCCACTTCGTCAACTTAGTCCACTTCGTCTACTTCGTCCACTGCGTCCACTGCGTCCACTTCGTCACGTTCGTCAACTTCTTCCACTTCTTCCACTTCGTCCATTTCGTCCACTTCGTCAGCTTCGTCCACTTCCTCCACTTCCTCCACTTTGTCCACTTTGTCCACTTCGTCTACTTCGTCCACTTCGTCCAGTTCCTCCATTTCCTCCACTTCATCCACGTCGCCAACTTCGTCCACTTCCTCCATTTCATCCACCTCCTCCACTTCCTCCACTTCGTCAACTTCGTCGACTTCGTCAACTTCGATTACTTCGTCCACTTCCTCCACTTCCTCCACCTCCTCCACTTCGTCCACTTCGTCAACTTCCTCCACTTCCTCAACTTCCTCCACTTCGTCAACTTCCTCCTCCTCCTCCACTTCGTCCACTTCGTCAACTTCCTCCACTTCCTCCACTTCGTCCAGTTCTTCCACTTCCTCTACTTCGTCCACATTCTCCACTTCGTCCACTTCCTCCAGTTCTTCCACTTCCTCTACTTCCTCCATTTCGTCCACTTCCTCAACATCATCCGTTTCCTCCACTTCCTCCACTTCATTCACTTCCTCCACTTTGTCCACTTCGTCAACTTGGTCCACTTCGTCCATTTCGTCCACTTCGTCAACTTTGTCCAGTTCCTCCACTTCCTCCACCTCTTCCACTTTATCCACTTTGTCAGCTTCGTCCACTTCCTCCACTTCCTCCACTTCGTCCAGTTCTTCCACTTCCTCCACTTCGTCAACTTTGTCCACGTCGTCAACTTCGTCCACTTCGTGCTCTTCGTCCACTTCGTCCAATTCTTCCACTTCGTCCACATTGTCCAGTTCCTCAACTTCGTCTACTTCCTCCACTTCCTCCACTTCGTCAAATTCATCCACTTCCTTCAGTTCGTTCCCTTCCTCCACTTGCTCCCTTTCGTCCACTTCTACTACGTCCTCAATACCGTCCATTTCCTCCACTTCTTCCACTTCTTTCACTTCCTCCACTTCGTCCACTTCGTCAACTTTGTCCACTTCATCAACTTCGTCCACTTCGTCAACTTCGTCCACTTCGACAACTTCGTCCACTTCGTGCACTTCGTCCATTTCGTCCACTTCGTCAAGTTCGTCCACTTCCTCCACTTCGTCCACTTTGTCTACTTCGTCCACTTCGTCAACTTCATCCACTTCCTCCACTTCATCCACTTCCTCCACTTCCTCTATTTCGTCCACTTCGTCCACTTCGAGCACTTCGTCCACTTGCTCCACTTCCTCCACTTCGTAAACTTCGTCAAGTTCGTCCCCTTCAACCACTTCGTCCACTTCCTCCACTTCCTCCTCTTCATCAACTTCTTCCACTTTGTCCACTTCGTCAACTTCGACCACTTCCTCCACTTCTTCAACATCGTCCACTTCTTGCACTTCCTCCACTTCATTCACTTCCTGAACTTCTTCCCCTTCGTCAACATCGTCCACTTCGTCCACTTCTTCCATTTCGTCCACTTCGTCAAGTTCGTCCACTTCCTCCACTTCCTCCCCTTCCTCCACTTCCTCCCCTTCCTCCACTTTGTCCACTTCGTCTACTTCGTCCACTTCATCAACTTCGTCAACTTCCTCCACTTCCTCCACATTGGCCACTTCGTCCACTTTGTTCACTTCGTCAACTTCATCCACTTCCTCCACTTCATCCACTTTGTCCACTTCGTCAAGTTCGTGCACTTCGTCCACTTCCTCTATTTCGTCCACTTCCTCTACTTCCTCCACTTCGTAAACTTCGTCAAGTTCGTCCCCTTCATCCACTTCGTCCACTTCCTCCACTTCGTCCATTTCGTCAACGTCGTCAACTTCGTCCACTACGTCAACTTCGTCCACTTCGACAACTTCGTCCACTTCGTGCACTTCGTCCATTTCGTCCACTTCGTCAAGTTCGTCCACTTCCTCCACTTCGTCCACTTTGTCCACTTCGTCCACTTCGTCAACTTCATCCACTTCCTCCACTTCATCCACTTCCTCCACTTCTTCTATTTCGTCCACTTCGTCCACTTCGAGCACTTCGTCCATTTCCTCCACTTCGTAAACTTCGTCAAGTTCGTCCCCTTCATCCACTTCCTCCACTTCCTCCTCTTCATCAACTTCTTCCACTTTGTCCACTTCGTCAACTTCGACCACTTCCTCCACTTCTTCAACATCGTCCACTTCTTGCACTTCCTCCACTTCATTCACTTCCTGAACTTCTTCCCCTTCGTCAACATCGTCCACTTCTTCCCTTTCGTCCACTTCGTCAAGTTCGTCGACTTCCTCCACTTCCACCACTTCCACCACTTCGTCAAGTTCGTCCACTTCGTCCACTTCCTCAATTTCGTCCACTTCCACCACTTCCTCAACATCGTTCATTTCCTCTACTTGCTCCATTTCATTCACTTTATCCACTTCTTCCACTTCGTTAACTTTGTCCACTTCGTCTACTTCGTCCACTGTGTCCACTTCGTCACGTTCGTCAACTTCTTCCACTTCGTCCACTTCGTCCATTTCGTCCACTTCGTCAGCTTCGTCCACTTCCTCCACTTCCTCCACTTTGTCCACTTTGTCCACTTTGTCCACTTCGTCTACTTCGTCCACTTCGTCCAGTTCCTCCATTTCCTCCACTTCGTCCACGTCGCCAACTTCGCTCACTGCCTCCATTTCATCCACCTCCTCCACTTCCTCCACTTCGTCAACTTCGTCCACTTCGTCAACTTCGATTACTTCGTCCACTTCCTCCACTTCCTCCACTTCCTCCACTTCCTCCACCTCCTCCACTTCGTCCACTTCGTCAACTTCGTCAACTTCCTCCACTTCCTCAACTTCCTCCACTTCGTCAACTTCCTCCTCCTCCTCCACTTCGTCCACTTCCTCCACTTCGTCTAGTTCTTCCACTTCCTCTACTTCGTCCACATTCTCCACTTTGTCCACTTCCTCCAGTTCTTCCACTTCCTCTACTTCCTCCATTTCGTCCACTTCCTCAACATCATCCGTTTCCTCCACTTCCTCCACTTCATTCACTTCCTCCACTTTGTCCACTTCGTCAACTTCGTTCATTTCGTCCACTTCGTCAACTTTGTCCAGTTCCTCCACTTCCTCCACCTCTTCCACTTTATCCACTTTGTCAGCTTCGTCCACTTCGTCCACTTCCTCCACTTCGTCCAGTTCTTCCACTTCCTCCACTTCGTCAACTTTGTCCACATCATCAACTTCGTCCACTTCGTCCTCTTCGTCCACTTCGTCCACTTCGTCCCCGTCGTCCACTTCGTCCAATTCTTCCACTTCGTCCACATTGTCCAGTTCCTCCACTTCGTCTACTTCCTCCACTTCCTCCACTTCGTCAAATTCGTCCACTTCCTTCAGTTCGTTCACTTCCTCCACTTGCTCCCTTTCGTCGTCCACTTCTACTACTTCCTCAATATCGTCCATTTCCTCCACTTCTTCCACTTCATTCACTTCCTCCACTTCCTCCACTTCGTCAACTTCGTCCACTTCATCAACTTCGTCCACTTTGTCAACTTCGTCCACTTCGACAACTTCGTCCACTTCGTGCACTTCGTCCATTTCGTCCACTTCGTCAAGTTCGTCCACTTCCTCCACTTCGTCCACTTTGTCCACTTCGTCCACTTCGTCAACTTCATCCACTTCCTCCACTTCCTCTATTTCGTCCACTTCGAGCACTTCGTCCACTTCCTCCACTTCCTCCACTTCGTAAACTTCGTCAAGTTCGTCCCCTTCATCCACTTCGTCCACTTCCTCCACTTCCTCCTCTTCATCAACTTCTTCCACTTTGTCCACTTCGTCAACTTCGACCACTTCCTCCACTTCTTCAACATCGTCCACTTCTTGCACTTCCTCCACTTCATTCACTTCCTGAACTTCTTCCCCTTCGTCAACATCGTCCACTTCGTCCACTTCTTCCATTTCGTCCACTTCGTCAAGTTCGTCCACTTCCTCCACTTCCTACACTTCCTCCACTTCCTCCCCTTCCTCCACTTTGTCCACTTCGTCTACTTCGTCCACTTCATCAACTTCGTCAACTTCCTCCACTTCCTCCACATTGGCCACTTCGTCCACTTTGTTCACTTCGTCAAGTTCATCCACTTCCTCCACTTCATCCACTTCGTCCACTTCGTCAAGTTCCTGCACTTCGTCCACTTCCTCTATTTCGTCCACTTCCTCCACTTCCTCCACTTCGTAAACTTCGTCAAGTTCGTCCCCTTCATCTACTTCGTCCACTTCCTCCACTTCGTCCATTTCGTCAACGTCGTCAACTTCGTCCACTACGTCAACTTCGTCCACTTCGACAACTTCGTCCACTTCGTGCACTTCGTCCATTTCGTCCACTTCGTCAAGTTCGTCCACTTCCTCCACTTCGTCCACTTTGTCCACTTCGTCAACTTCATCCACTTCCTTCACTTCCTCCACTTCCTCCACTTCCTCTATTTCGTCCACTTCGTCCACTTCGAGCACTTCGTCCACTTCCTCCACTTCCTCCACCTTGTAAATTTCGTCAAGTTCGTCCCTTCATCCACTTCGTCCACTTCCTCCACTTCCTCCTCTTCATCAACTTCTTCCACTTTGTCCACTTCGTCAACTTCGACCACTTCCTCCACTTCTTCAACATCGTCCACTTCTTGCACTTCCTCCACTTCATTCACTTCCTGAACTTCTTCCCCTTCGTCAACATCGTCCACTTCGTCCACTTCTTCCATTTCGTCCACTTCGTCAAGTTCGTCCACTTCCTCCACTTCCTACACTTCCTCCAGTTCCTCCCCTTCCTCTACTTTGTCCACTTCGTCTACTTCGTCCACTTCATCAACTTCGTCAACTTCCTCCACTTCCTCCACATTGGCCACTTCGTCCACTTTGTTCACTTCGTCAACTTCATCCACTTCCTCCACTTCATCAACTTCGTCCACTTCGTCAAGTTCGTGCACTTCGTCCACTTCCTCTATTTCGTCCACTTCCTCCACTTCCTCCACTTCGTAAACTTCGTCAAGTTCGTCCCCTTCATCCACTTCCTCCACTTCCTCCACTTCGTCCATTTCGTCAACGTCGTCAACTTCGTCCACTTCGTCAACTTCGTCCACTTCCTCCACTTCGTCCAGTTCTTCCACTTCCTCCACTTCCTCCATTTCGTCCACTTCGTCAAGTTCGTCCGCTTCGTCCATTTTGTCCACTTCCTCCCCCTCGTCAACTTCTTCCACTTCTTCATTTTCGTCCACTTTCTCCACTTCCTCAACATTGTCCACTTCTTGCACTTCCTCCGCTCCATTCACTTCCTGAACTTCTTCCACTTCATCAACATCGTCCATTTCCTCCACTTCCTCCACATCGTCCACTTCATCCACTTCGTCAACTTCATCCACTTCGTAAAATTCGTCCACTTCCTCCAGTTCGTTCACTTCCTCCACTTCCTCCCTTTCGTCCACTTCTACTACTTCCTCAATATCGTCCATTTCGTCCACTTCCTCCAGTTCATTCACTTCCTCCACTTCGTCCACTACTTCCACTTCCTCCACTTCCTCCACTTGGTCCACTTCGTCCACTTCGTCAACTTCATCCACTTCCTCCACTTCATCCACTTCCTCCACTTCGTCCACTTCCTCTATTTCGTCCACTTCCTCCACTTCTTTCACTTCGTAAACTTCGTCAAGTTCGTCCCCTTCATCCACTTCCTCCACTTCATCAACTTCTTCCACTTCGACCACTTCGTCCACTTCTTCAACATCGTCCACTTCTTGCACTTCCTCCACTTCATTCACTTCCTGAACTTCTTCCCCTTCGTCAACATCGTCCACTTCGTCCACTTCGTCAACTTCGTCCATTTCGTCCACTTCGTCAAGTTCGTCCACTTCCTCCACTTCCTACACTTCCTCCCCTTCCTCCACTTTGTCCACTTCGTCTACTTCGTCCACTTCATAAACTTCGTCAACTTCCTCCACTTTCTCCACATCGCCCACTTCGTCCACTTTGTCCACTTCGTCCACTTCATCCACTTCCTCCACTTCATCCACTTCGTCCACTTCGTCAAGTTCGTGCACTTCGTCCACTTCCTCTATTTCGTCCACTTCCTCCACTTCGTAAACTTCGTCAAGTTCATCCCCTTCATCCACTTCGTCTACCTCCTCCACTTCGTCCACTTCATCAACTTCTTCCACTTCGTCCACTTCCTCCACTTCATCCACTTCGTAAACTTCATCAAGTTCGTCCCCTTCATCCACTTCGTCCACTTCGTCCACTTCGTCAACGTCGTCAACTTCGTCCACTTCGTCAACTTCGTCCACTTCCTCCACTTCGTCTAGTTCTTCCACTTCGTCCACTTCCTCCATTTCGTCCACTTCGTCAAGTTCGTCCGCTTCGTCCACTTCCTCCACCTCGTCAACTTCTTCCACTTCGTCCACTTCTTCAACTTCGTCCACTTTCTCCACTTCCTCAACATTGTCCACTTCTTGCACTTCCTCCGCTCCATTCACTTCCTGAACTTCTTCCACTTCACCAACATCGTCCATTTCCTCCACTTCCTCCACATCGTCCACTTCATCCACTTCGTCAACTTCATCCACTTCGTCAAATTCATCCACTTCCTCCAGTTCGTTCACTTCCTCCACTTCCTCCCTTTCGTCCACTTCTACTACTTCCTCAATATCGTCCATTTCCTCCACTTTCTCCACTTCATTAATTTCCTCCACTTCGTCCACTTCATTCACTTCCTCCACTTCCTCCACTTCCCACACTTCCTCCCCTTCCTCCACTTTGTCCACTTCGTCTACTTCGTCCACTTCAACAACTTCGTCAACTTCCTCTACTTCCTCCACTTCCTCCACATCGCCCACTTCGTCCACTTCGTCCACTTCGTCCACTTCGCCACTTCGTCCACTTCGTCCACTTCCTCCCCTTCGTCCACTTCGTCAACTTCGTGCACTTCGTCCACTTCCTCTATTTCGTCCACATCCTCCACTTCGTAAACTTGTCAAGTTCGTCCCCTTCATCCACTTCGTCCACTTCCTCCACTTTGTCCACTTCGTCAACGTCGTCAACTTCGTCCACTTCGTCAACTTCGTCCACTTCCTCCTCATTCATCAACTTCTTCCACTTCCTCCATTTCGTCACTTCGTCAAGTCGTCCGCTTCTCCTCTTCGTCCACTTCATCCACTTCGTCAAGTTCATGCACTTCGTCCACTTCCTCTTTTCGTCCACTTCGCCCACTTCGTGCACTTCGTCCACTTCCTCCACTTCCTCCACTTCGTAAACTTCGTCAAGTTCGTCCCCTTCATCCACTTCCTCCACTTCCTCCACTTCATCAACTTCTTCCACTTCGTCCACTTCGTCACCTTCGACCACTTCCTCCACTTCTTCAAATCGTCCACTTCTTGCACTTCCTCCACTTCATTCACTTCCTGAACTTCTTCCCCTTCGTCAACATCGTCCACTTCGTCCACTTCGTCAACTTCGTCCACTTCGTCCATTTCGTCCACTTCGTCAAGTTCGTCCACTTCCTCCACTTCCTACACTTCCTCCACTTCCTCCCCTTCCTCCACTTTGTCCACTTCGTCTACTTCGTCCACTTCATCAACTTCGTCAACTTCCTCAACTTCCTCCACATCGCCCACTTCGTCCACTTCGTCAACTTCATCCACTTCCTCCACTTCATCCACTTCGTCCTCTTCGTCAAGTTCATGCACTTCGTCGACTTCCTCTATTTCGTCCACTTCCTCCACTTCCTCCACTTCGTAAACTTCGTCAGGTTCGTCCACTTCTCTCCAATTCCTCCACTTACTTCACTTTGTCCACTTCGGCCACTTCCTCCACTTCCTCCACTTCGTCCACTTCGTCAACGTCGTCCACTTCGTCTAGTTCTTCCACCTTCTCCACCTCGTCAACATTCTCCACTTCCTCCACTTCGTCCAATTCGTCCACTTCGTGCACTTCGTCCACTTCATCAAGTTCGTCTACTTCCTCCACTTCCACCACTTCCACCACTTCCTCCACTTCGTCAAGTTCGTCCACTTCGTCCACTTCCTCAATTTCGTCCACTTCCACCACTTCCTCAACATCGTCCATTTCCTCTACTTGCTCCACTTCATTCACTTTATCCACTTCTTCCACTTCGTCAACTTTGTCCACTTCGTCTACTTCGTTCACTGCGTCGACTTCGTCCACTTCGTCCATTTCGTCCACTTCGTCAGGTTCGTCCACTTCCTCCACTTCCTCCACTTTGTCCACTTTGTCCACTTCGTCTACTTCGTCCTCTTCGTCCGCTTCGTCCAGTTCCTCCATTTCCTCCATTTCGTCCACCTCCTCCACTTCCTCCTCTACGTCCACTTCCTCCACTTCGTCAACTTCGTCCACTTTGTCAACTTCGATTACTTCGTCCACTTCCTCCACTTCCTCCACCTCCTCCACTTCGTCAACTTCCTCCACTTCGTCCACTTCCTCCTCCTCCTCCACTTCGTCCACTTCGTTAACTTCGTCCACTTCCTCCACTTCGTCCAGTTCTTCCACTTCCTCTACTTCGTCGACATTCTCCACTTCGTCCACTTCCTCCAGTTCTTCCACTTCCTCTACTTCCTCCATTTTGTCCACTTCCTCAACATCATCCGTTTCCTCCACTTCCTCCACTTCATTCACTTCCTCCACTTTGTCCACTTCGTCCACTTCGTCCACTTCCTCCATTTCGTCCACTTCGTCAACTTTGTCCAGTTCCTCCACTTCCTCCACCTCTTCCACTTTGTCCAATTTGTCAGCTTCGTCCACTTCCTCCACTTCCTCCACTTCGTCCAGTTCTTCCACTTCCTCCACTTCGTCAACTTTGTCCACGTCGTCAACTTCGTCCACTTCGTCCTCTTCGTCCACTTCGTCCAGTTCGTCCACTTCCTCCACTTCATCCACTTCCTCCACTTCGTCAAGTTCGTCCACTTCCTCTATTTCCCCCACTTCGTCCACTTCGTCCACTTCGTCCACTTCCTCCACTTCGTCCACTTCGTCAACTTCGTCAAGTTCATCCCCGTCGTCCACTTCGTTTAGTTCTTCCACTTCGTCCACATTGTCCACTTCCTCCACTTCGTCAATTCGTCCACTTCCTCCACTTCGTCAAATTCGTCCACTTCTTGCAGTTCGTTCACTTCCTCCACTTCCTCCCTTTCATCCACTTCTACTACTTCCTCAATATCGTCCATTTCCTCCACTTCCTCCAATTCATTCACTTCCTCCACTTCGTCCACTTCGTCAACTTCGTCCACTTCGACAACTTCGTCCACTTCGACAACTTCGTCAACTTCGTGCACTTCGTCCATTTCGTCCACTTCGTCAAGTTGGTCCACTTCGTCCACTTCGTCCACTTTGTCCACTTCGTCCACTTCGTCAACTTCATCCACTTCCTCCACTTCATCCACTTCCTCCACTTCGTCAAGTTCGTGCAGTTCGTCCACTTCCTCTATTTCGTCCTCTTCGTGCACTTCGTCCACTCCCTCCACTTCGTAAACTTCGTCAAGTTCGTCCCCTTCATCCACTTCATCCACTTCCTCCACTTCCTCCACTTCATCAACTTCTTCCACTTCGTCCACTTCGTCAATTTCGACCACTTCCTCCACTTCTTCAACATCGTCCACTTCTTGTACTTCCTCCACTTCATTCACTTCCTGAACTTCTTCCTCTTCGTCAAAATCGTCCACTTCGTCTTCGTCCACTTCGTCCACTTCGTCCACTTCGTCCACTTCGTCCACTTCGTCCACTTCGTCCACTTCGTCCACTTCGTCCACTTCGTCCACTTCGTCCACTTCGTCCACTTCGTCAACTTCGTCCACTTCGTCCATTTCGTCCATTTCGTCCACTTCGTCAAGTTCGTCCACTTCCTCCACTTCCTACACTTCCTCCACTTCCTCCCCTTCCTCCACTTTGTCCACTTCGTCTACTTCGTCCACTTGATCAACTTCGTCAACTTCCTCCACTTCCTCCACATCGCCCACTTCGTCCACTTTGTCCACTTCGTCCACTTCGTCAACTTCATCCACTTCCTCCACTTCATCTTCGTCCACTTCGCCAAGTTCGTGCACTTCGTCCATTTCCTCTATTTCGTCCACTTCCTCCACATCCTCCACTTCGTAAACTTCGTCAAGTTCGTCCCCTTCATCTACTTCGTCCACTTCCTCCACTTCGTCCATTTCGTCCACTTCGTCAACGTCGTCAACTTCTTCAACTTCGTCAACTTCGTCCACTTCCTCCACCTCGTCCAGTTCTTCCACTTCCTCCACTTCGTCCATTTCGTCCACTTCGTCAAGTTCGTCCGCTTCGTCCGCTTCGTCCACTTCCTCCACCTCGTCAACTTCTTCCACTTCGTCCACTTCTTCAACTTCGTCCACTTTCTCCACTTCCTCAACATTGTCCACTTCTTGCACTTCCTCCGCTCCATTCACTTCCTGAACTTCTTCCACTTCACCAAAATCGTCCATTTCCTGCACTTCCTCCACATCGTCCACTTCATCCACTTCGTCAACTTCATCCACTTCGTCAAATTCGTCCACTTCCTCCACTTCATCCACTTCCTCCACTTCGTCAAGTTCGTCCACTTCCTCTATTTCCCCCACTTCCTCCACTTCGTCCACTTCGTCCACTTCCTCCACTTCGTCAACTTCGTCAAGTTCATCCCCGTCGTCCACTTCGTTTAGTTCTTCCACTTCGTCCACATTGTCCACTTCCTCCACTTCGTCCACTTCCTCCACTTCGTCAAATTCGTCCACTTCTTGCAGTTCGTTCACTTCCTCCACTTCCTCCCTTTCGTCCACTTCTACTACTTCCTCAATATCGTCCATTTCCTCCACTTCCTCCAATTCATTCACTTCCTCCACTTCGTCCACTTCCTCCACTTCGTCCACTTCGTCAACTTCGTCCACTTCGACAACTTTGTCAACTTCGTGCACTTCGTCCATTTCGTCCACTTCGTCAAGTTCGTCCACTTCCTCCACTTCGTCCACTTTGTCCACTTCGTCCATTTCGTCAACTTCATCCACTTCCTCCACTTCATCCACTTCCTCCATTTCGTAACGTTCGTGCACTTCGTCCACTTCCTCTATTTCGTCCACTTCCTCCACTTCCTCCACTTCGTAAACTTCGTCAAGTTCGTCCCCTTCAACCACTTCGTCCACTTCGTCCACTTCCTCCACTTCATCAACTTCTTCCACTTCCTCCACTTCGTCAACTTTGACCACTTCCTCCACTTCTTCAACATCGTCCACTTCTTGCACTTCCTCCACTTCATTCACTTCCTGAACTTCTTCCCCTTCGTCAACATCGTCCACTTCGTCCACTTCGTCAACTTCGTCCATTTCGTCCACTTCGTCAAGTTCGTTCACTTCCTCCACTTCCTACACTTCCTCCACTTCATCCACTTCATTTACTTCGTCCACTTCGTCAAGTTCGTCCACTTCCTCTATTTCCTCCACTTCGTCCACTTCGTCCACTTCCTCCACTTCGTTAACTTCGTCAAGTTCGTCCCCGTCGTCCACTTCGTCCAGTTCTTCCACTTCGTCCACATTGTCCACTTCCTCCACTTCCTCCACTTCGTCCACTTCCTCCACTTCGTCAAATTCGTCCACTTCCTCCAGTTCGTTCACTTCCTCGACTTCCTCCCTTTCGTCCACTTCTACTACTACTTCAATATCGTCCATTGCCTCCACTTCCTCCACTTCATTCACTTCCTCCACTTCGTCCACTTCGTCAACTTCGTCCACTTCGACAACTTCGTCAACTTCGTGCACTTCGTCCACTTCGTCAAGTTCGTCCACTTCATCCACTTCGTCCACTATGTCCACCTCGTCCACTTCGTCAACTTCATCCACTTCCTCCACTTCGTCAAGTTCGTGCACTTCGTCCAGTTCCTCTATTTCGTCCACTTCGTGCACTTCGTCCACTTCCTCCACTTCCTCCACTTTGTAAACTTCGTCAAGTTCGTCCCCTTCATCCACTTCGTCCACTTCCTCCACTTCATCAACTTCTTCCACTTCGTCCACTTCGTCAAGTTCGACCACTTCCTCCACTTCTTCAACATCGTCCACTTCCCACTTCGTCAACGTCGTCAACTTCGTCCACTTCCTCCACTTCGTCCAGTTCTTCCACTTCCTCCATTTCGTCCACTTCGTCAAGTTCGTCCGCTTCGTCCGCTTCATCCACTTCATCCACTTCGTCCACTTCGTCTAGTTCGTGCACTTAGTCCACTTCCTCTATTTCGTCCACTTCCTCCATTTCCTCCACTTCCTCCACTTCGTAAACTTCGTCAAGTTTGTCCCCTTCATCCACTTCCTCCACTTCCTCCACTTCATCAACTTCTTCCACTTCGTCCACTTCGTCAACTTCGACCACTTCCTCCACTTCTTCAACATCGTCCACTTCTTCCACTTCCCCTTCGTCAACATCGTCCACTTCGTCCACCTCGTCAACTTCGTCAACTTCGTCCACTTCGTCCATTTCGTCCACTTCGTCAAGTTTCTCCACTTCCTCCACTTCCTACACTTCCTTCACTTCCTCCCCTTCCTCCACTTTGTCCACTTCGTCTACTTCGTCCACTTCATCAACTTCGTCAACTTCCTCCACTTCCTCCACATTGCCCACTTCCTCCACTTCGTCCACTTTGTCCACTTCGTCCACTTCGTCAACTTCATCCACTTCCTCCACTTCGTCAAGTTCGTGCACTTCGTCCACTTCCTCTATTTCGTCCACTTCGTCCACCTCGTGCACTTCGTGCACTTCGTCCACCTCGTGCACTTCGTGCACTTCGTCCACTTCCTCCATTTCCTCCACTTCCTCCATTTCGTAAACTTCGTCAAGTTCGTCCCTTCATCCACTTCGTCCACTTCCTCCACATCATCAACTTCTTCCACTTCGTCCACCTCGTCAACTTCGACCATTTCCTCCAGTTCTTCAACATCGTCCACTTCTTGCACTTCCTCCACTTCATTCACTTCTAAAACTTCTTCCCCTTCGTCAACATCGTCCACTTCGTCCACTTCGTCAACTTCGTCCATTTCGTCCACTTCGTCAAGTTCGTCCACTTCCTCCACTTCCTACACTTCCTCCACTTCCTACCCTTCCTCCATTTTGTCCACTTCGTCTACTTCGTCCACTTCATCAACTTCGTGAACTTCCTCCACTTCCTCTACATCGCCCACTTCGTCCACTTTGTCCACTTCGTCAACTTCATCCACTTCCTCCACTTCATCCGCTTTGTCCACTTCGTCAAGTTCGTGCACTTCGTCCACTTCCTCTATTTCGTCCACTTCGTCCACTTCCTCCACTTCGTAAACTTTGTCAAGTTCGTCCCCTTCATCCACTTCGTCCACTAAGTCAACTTCGTCCACTTCCCCACTTCGTCCAGTTCTTCCACTTCCTCCACTTCCTCCATTTCGTCCACTTCGTCAAGTTCGTGAACTTCGTCCACTTCCTCTATTTCGTCCACTTCGTCCACTTCCACCACTTCCTCCACTTCGTAAACTTCGTCAAGTTCGTCCCCTTCATCCACTTCCTCCACTTCCTCCACTTCATCAACTTCTTCCACTTCGTCCACTTCGTCAACTTCGACCACTTCCTCCACCTCTTCAACATCGTCCACTTCTTGCACTTCCTCCACTTCATTCACTTCCTGAACTTGTTCCCCTTCGTCAACATCGTCCACTTCATCCACTTCGTCAACTTCGTCCACTTCGTCCATTTCGTTCACTTCGTCAAGTTCGTCCACTTCCTCCACTTCCTACACTTCCTCCACTTCCTCCCCTTCCTCAACTTTGTCCACTTCGTCTACTTCGTCCACTTCATCAACTTCGTCAACTTCCTCCACTTCCTCCACATCGTCCACTTCGTCCACTTTGTCCACTTCGGCCACTTCGTCAACTTCATCCAGTTCCTCCACTTCGTCAAGTTCGTGCACTTGGTCCACTTCCTCTATTTCGTCCACTTCCTCCACTTCCTCCACTTCGTAAACTTTGTCAAGTGCGTCCCCTTCATCCACTTCGTCCACATCCTCCACTTCGTCCACTTCGTCAACGTCGTCAACTTCGTCCACTTCGTCAACTTCGTCCACTTCCTCCACTTCGTCCAGTTCTTCCACTTCCTCCATTTCGTCCACTTCGTCAAGTTCGTCCGCTTCGTCCGCTTCATCCACTTCATCCACTTCGTCCACTTCGTCTAGTTCGTGCACTTAGTCCACTTCCTCTATTTCGTCCACTTCCTCCACTTCCTCCACTTCCTCCACTTCGTAAACTTCGTCAAGTTCGTCCCCTTCATCCACTTCGTCCACTTCCTCCACTTCATCAACTTCTTCCACTTCGTCCACTTCGTCAACTTCGACCACTTCCTCCACTTCTTCAACATCGTCCACTTCTTCCACTTCCCCTTCGTCAACATCGTCCACTTCGTCCACCTCGTCAACTTCGTCAACTTCGTCGACTTCGTCCATTTCTTCCACTTCGTCAAGTTTCTCCACTTCCTCCACTTCCTACACTTCCTTCACTTCCTCCCATTCCTCCACTTTGTCCACTTCGTCTACTTCGTCCACTTCATCAACTTCGTCAACTTCCTCCACTTCCTCCACATTGCCCACTTCCTCCACTTCGTCCACTTTGTCCACTTCGTCCACTTCGTCAACTTCATCCACTTCCTCTATTTCGTCCACCTCGTGCACTTCGTGCACTTCGTCCACCTCGTGCACTTCGTGCACTTCGTCCACTTCCTCCACCTCCTCCACTTCCTCCATTTCGTAAACTTCGTCAAGTTCGTCCCCTTCATCCACTTCGTCCACTTCCTCCACATCATCAACTTCTTCCACTTCGTCCACCTCGTCAACTTCGACCATTTCCTCCAGTTCTTCAACATCGTCCACTTCTTGCACTTCCTCCACTTCATTCACTTCTTGAACTTCTTCCCCTTCGTCAACATCGTCCACTTCGTCCACTTCGTCAACTTCGTCCATTTCGTCCACTTCGTCAAGTTCGTCCACTTCCTCCACTTCCTACACTTCCTCCACCTCCTACCCTTCCTCCATTTTGTCCACTTCGTCTACTTCGTCCACTTCATCAACTTTGTGAACTTCCTCCACTTCCTCTACATCGCCCACTTCGTCCACTTTGTCCACTTCGTCAACTTCATCCACTTCCTCCACTTCCTCCGCTTTGTCCACTTCGTCAAGTTCGTGCACTTCGTCCACTTCCTCTATTTCATCCACTTCGTCCACTTCCTCCACTTCGTAAACTTTGCCAAGTTCGTCCCCTTCATCCACTTCGTCCACTTCGTCAACTTCGTCCACTTCCTCCACTTCGTCCAGTTCTTCCACTTCCTCCACTTCCTCCATTTCGTCCACATCGTCAAGTTCGTGAACTTGGTCCACTTCCTCTATTTCGTCCACTTCGTCCACTTCCACCACTTCCTCCACTTCGTAAACTTCGTCAAGTTCGTCCCCTTCATCCACTTCCTCCACTTCCTCCACTTCATCAACTTCTTCCACTTCGTCAACTTCGACCACTTCCTCCACCTCTTCAACATCGTCCACTTCTTGCACTTCCTCCACTTCATTCACTTCCTGAACTTGTTCCCCTTCGTCAACATCGTCCACTTCATCCACTTCGTCAACTTCGTCCACTTCGTCCATTTCGTTCACTTCGTCAAGTTCGTCCACTTCCTCCACTTCCTACACTTCCTCCACTTCCTCCCCTTCCTCAACTTTGTCCACTTCGTCTACTTCGTCCACTTCATCAACTTCGTCAACTTCCTCCACTTCCTCCACATCGCCCACTTCGTCCACTTTGTCCACTTCGGCCACTTCGTCAACTTCATCCACTTCCTCCACTTCGTCAAGTTCGTGCACTTGGTCCACTTCCTCTATTTCGTCCACTTCCTCCACTTCCTCCACTTCGTAAACTTTGTCAAGTGCGTCCCCTTCATCCACTTCGTCCACATCCTCCACTTCGTCCACTTCGTCAACGTCGTCAACTTCGTCCACTTCGTCAACTTCGTCCACTTCCTCCACTTCGTCCAGTTCTTCCACTTCCTCCATTTCGTCCACTTCGTCAAGTTCGTCCGCTTCGTCCGCTTCATCCACTTCATCCACTTCGTCCACTTCGTCTAGTTCGTGCACTTAGTCCACTTCCTCTATTTCGTCCACTTCCTCCACTTCCTCCACTTCCTCCACTTCGTAAACTTCGTCAAGTTCGTCCCCTTCATCCACTTCGTCCACTTCCTCCACTTCATCAACTTCTTCCACTTCGTCCACTTCGTCAACTTCGACCACTTCCTCCACTTCTTCAACATCGTCCACTTCGTCCACTTCGACCACTTCCTCCACTTCTTCAACATCGTCCACTTCTTCCACCTCGTCAACTTCGTCCACTTCGTCCATTTCGTCAAGTTTCTCCACTTCCTCCACTTCCTACACTTCCTTCACTTCCTCCCCTTCCTCCACTTTGTCCACTTCGTCTACTTCGTCCACTTCATCAACTTCGTCAACTTCCTCCACTTCCTCCACATTGCCCACTTCGTCCACTTTGTCCACTTCGTCCACTTCGTCAACTTCATCCACTTCCTCCACTTCAGCCACTTTGTCCACTTCGTCAAGTTCGTGCACTTCGTCCACTTCCTCTATTTCGTCCACTTCCTCCACATCCTCCACTTCGTAAACTTCGTCAGGTTCATCCACTTCCTCCAATTCCTCCACTTACTCCACTTTGTCCACTTCGTCCACTTCGTCCACTTCGTCGACTTCGTCCCCTTCCTCCACTTCGTCCATTTTGTCAACTTCGTCAAGTTCGTCCACTTCCTCCACTTCGTCCACTTTGTCCACTTCGGCAACTTCGTCCACTTTGTCCACTTCATTCACTTCCTCCTCTTCGTCCACTTCGTCAAGTTCGTGCACTTCGTCCATTTCGTCCACTTCGTCAACTTCGTCCACTTCCTCCGCTTCCTCCAATTCCTCCACTTCGTCCACTTCGTCAACTTCGTCAAATTCGGCCACTTCGTCAACTTCATCCACTTCCTCCACTTCGTCCACTTTTTCCACTTCGTCAAGTTCTCCACTTTGTCCACTTCGTCCACTTGGTCCACTTCGTCCACTTCGGCAACTTCGTCCACTTCGTCCACTTCGTCCACTTCGTCAACTTCGTCCACTTCGTCAACTTCGTGCACTTCGTCCATTTCGTCCACTTCGTCAAGTTCCTCCACTTCCTCCACTTCCTCTACTTCGTCCACTTCCTCCACTTCCTCCACTTCGTCAACTTCGTCAAATTCGGCCACTTCGTCAACTTCATCCACTTCCTCCACTTCGTCCAGTTCTTTGACTTCCTCCACTTTGTCCACGTTCTCAACTTCCTCCTCTTCGTCACCTTCGTCCACTTCGTCCATTTCCTCCACTTCGTCAAGTTCGTCCAATTCCTCCACTTCGTCAAGTTCGTCCACATCGTCCACATTCTCCACTTCCTCCACTTCCTCCACTTCCTCCACTTCGTCCTCTTCGTCCACTTCCTTCACTTTATCCACTTCGTCTACTTCGTCGACTTCCTCCACTTCCTCCACTTCCTTCACTTCGACCACTTCGCCCACTTCGTCCACTTCTTCGACTTCGTCCACTTCCCCCACTTTGTCCACTTCCTCCTCTTCGTCCACTTCGTCGACTTCGTCCTCTTCGTCCACTTCCTCCACCTCATCCACTTCGTCCACTTCATCAAGTTCGTCCACTTCGTCCACCACTACCTCCACTACCTCCACTTCCTCCACTTCCTTCACTTCGTCGACTTCGTCCACTTCCTCCACTTCCTTCACTTCGTCCACTTCGTCCACTTCTTCCACTTCGTCCACTTCGTCCACTTCCTCGTCTTCGTCCACTTCCTCCTCTTCGTCCACTTCCTCCACTTCCTTCACTTCCTCCACTTCATCCTCTTCGTCCATTTCCTCCATTTCGTCCACTTCGTCAACTTTGTCTAGTTCGTCCACTTCGTCCACTACGTCCACTTCCTCCACTTTGTCCACTTCCTCCACTTCCTCCATTTCCTCCACTTCGTCCACTTCCTCCTCTTCGTCAACTTTGTCGACTTCGTCCTCTTCATCTACTTCCTCCACTTCCTCAATTTCATCCACTTCGTCCACTTCGTCAAGTTCGTCCACTTCCTCTACTTCCTCCACTTCCTCCACTTCCTCCATTTCGTCCACTTCCTCCACTTTGTCCACTTCCTTCACTTCGTCCACTTCCTCCACTTCGTCCACTTCCTCCTCTTTGTCCACTTCGTCGACTTCGTCGTCTTAGTCCACTTCCTCCACTTCCTCCACTTCCTCCACTTCCTCCAATTTGTCAACTTCCTTTACTTCGTCCACTTCCTCCACTTCGACCACTTCGTCCACTTCCTCCTCTTTGTCCACTTCGTCGACTTTGTCGTCTTAGTCCACTTCCTCCACTTCCTCCACTTCGTCAACTTCTTCCACTTCGTCCACTTCGTCAACTTCGTCCACTTCCTCAACATCGTCCACTTCTTGCAATTCCTCCGCTTCATTCACTTCCTGAACTTCTTCCACTTCGTCAACATCGTCCACTTCCTCCACTTCGTCTACTTCATCCACTTTGTCCATTTCGTCCACTTCGTCAAGTTCGTCCACTTCCTCCACTTCCTACACTTCCTGTACTTCCTCCCCTTCCTCCACTTTCTCCACTTCGTCTACTTCGTCCACTTCGTCGACTTCCTCCACTTCCTCCACTTCGCCCACTTCGTCCACTTCCTCCACTTCCTGCACTTCGTCAACGTCGTCAACTTCGTCCACTTCCTCTACTTCGTCCAATTCTTCCACTTCCTCCACTTCCTCCACATTCTCCACTTCCTCCACTTCGTCCACTTCGTCCATTTCATCCACTTCGTCAAGTTCTTACTTCCTCCACTTCCTCCACTTCCTCCATTTCGTCCACTTGCTCTACTTCCCTAACATAGTCCATTTCCTGTAGTTCCTCCACTTCATTCACTTCATCCACTTCTTCCACTTCGTCAACTTCGTCCACTTCCTCCACTGCATCCAGTTCTTCCACTTCCTCCACTTCCTCCACATTCTCCACTTCCTCCACTTCGTAAACTTCGTCCACTTCGTCCATTTCATCCACTTCGTCAAGTTCTTCTACTTGGTCCACTTCCTCCACTTCCTCCACTTCTTCCATTTCGTCCACTTGCTCGACTTCCTCAATATCGTCCATTTCCTCTAATTCCGCCACTTCATTCACTTCATCCACTTCTTCCCCTTCGTCAACTCTGTCCATTCCTCCACTTTCTACACTTCCTCCACTTCGTCCACTTCGTCCACTTCCTCCATTTCGTCCACTTCGTCAAGTTCGTCCACTTCCTCCAGTTCCTCCACTTTGTCCACTTCCTCCAGTTCCTCCACTTCGTCCACTTCGTACACTTCTTCCACTTCCTCCTCTTCCTCCATTAGGTCCATTTCCTCCACTTCCTCAACATCGTCCATTTCCTCTACTTCCTCCACTTCGTCCACTTGTTCCACTTCGTCAACTTTGTCCACTTCCTCCACATTGTCCACTTCGTCCATTTCTTCCACTTCGTCAGGTTCGTCCACTTCCTCCACTTCCTCCACTTCGTCGACTTCGTCTACTTCCTCCACTTCGTCCACGTAGCCAACTTCCTCCACTTCGTCCACTTCCTCCACTTCCTCTACTTCCTCCACTTCCTCCACTTCCATCACTTCGTCAACTTCGTCAACTTCGGCCACCTCGTCCACTTCGTCCACTTCATCAACTTTCTCCCCTTCCTCCACTTCCACCATTTCGTCTACTTCCTCCACTTCCTCAACATCGTCCATTTCCTCCACATCCTCCACTTCGACCACTTCGTCCAGTTCGTGAACTTCGTCCACTTCCTCCATTTCGTCCACTTCGTCAAGTTCGTCCACTTCCACCACTTCCTCCACTTTGTCCATTTCGTCCACTTCGTCGGCTTCGTCAAGTTCGTGAATTTCGTCCACATCGTCCACTTCCTCCACTTCCGCCACTTCATCAACTTCCTACACTTTGTCCACTTTTTCCTCTTCCTCCACTACCTCCAATTCGTCCACTTCGTCAACTTCGTCTACTTCCTCCAGTTCCTCCACTTCCTCCACTTCGTACACTTCTTCCACTTCCTCCACTTCGTCCACTTCCTCCACTTCGTCCACTTCATCATGTTCGTCCACTTCGTCCACTTCCTCTACTTCCTCCACCTCCTCCACTTCCTTCACTTCCTCCATTTCGTCCTCTTCCTCCACTTCCTCCACTTCCTCCACTTCGTCAACTTCTTCCAATTCGTCCACTTCATCCACTTCGTCAAGTTCGTACATTTCGTCCACATCGTCAAGTTCGTCCACTTCCTCCACTTCTTCCACTTCGTCAAGTTCGTCCACTTCCTCAACATCGTCCATTTCCTCTACTTCCTCCACTTCATTCACTTCATCCACTTCTTCCACTTCGTCAACTTTGTCCACTTCCTCCGCTTCGTCAACTTCGTCCACTTCGTCAACTTCGTCCATTTCATCCACTTCTTCAGGTTCGTCCACTTCCTCCACTTCCTCCACTTTGTCCAATTCGTCCATTTAGTCCATTTCATCCATTTCGTCCATTTCGTCCACTTCGTCAAGTTCGTTCACTTCCTCCACTTCCTCCATTTCGTTAAGTTTGTCCACTTCCTCCACTTCCTCGATTTCCCCACTTCCTCCACTTCCTCAACATCGTCCATTTCCTCTACTTCCTCCACTTCATTCACTTCATCCACTTCTTCCACTTCGTAAACTTTGTCCACTTCCTCCACTTCCTCCACTTCGTCCACTTCGTCCATTTCGTCCTCTTCGTCAGATTCGTCCACTTCGTCAACTTCCTCCACTTTGTCGACTACGTCCATTTCGCAACTTCGTCCACTTCCTCCACTTCGTCCATTTCGTCCACTTCCTCCACTTCGTCCACGTCTTCCAATTCGTCCACTCCCCCCACTTCGTCCACCTTGTCCACTTCGTCAACTTCGTCCACTTCATCCCCTTCGTCAACTTCGTTCACTTCGTCAACTTCGTATACCTCGTCCACCTCCTCCACTTCCTCCACTTTTCCACTTCGTCCACTTCCTCCACTTCGTCCACTTCTTCCACTTCGTCCACTTCGTCCACTTCCTCCACTTCGTCCACTTCCTCCATTTCGTCCACTTCCTCCACTTCGTCAACATCGTCCATTTCCTCTACTTCCTCCACTTCATTCACTTCATCCACTTCTTCCACTTCGTCAACTTTGTCCACTTCCTCCACTTCCTGCACTTTGTCCACTTCGTCCATTTCGTCCACTTCCTCAGGTTCGTCCACTTCCTCCACTTCCTCCACTTTGTCCACTTCGTCAACTCCGTCGACTTCGTCCACTTCGTCCACATCGCCAACTTCGTCAACTTCGTCCACTTTGTCCACTTTGTGCATTTCGTCCAGTTCGTCAGGTTCGTCCACTTCTTCCACTTCCTCCACTTTGTCCACTTCGTCGACTTCGTCCACTTCGTCAACTTCGTCCACTTCCTCCACTTCCTCCACTTCGTCCAATTTTTCCACTTCTCCACTTCTTCCACTTCCTCCACTTCGTCCACTTCATCCACGTCGCCAACTTCCTCAACTTCGTCCACCTCGTCCACTTCGGTCACTTTGTCCACTTCGTGAATCTTCGTTTACGTCGTCCACTTCCTCCACTTCCTCCACTACCTCCACTACCTCCACTTCGTCCAGTTCTTCATCTTCTTCTTCCACTCCGTCCACTTCGTCCAATTCGTCAACTTCGTCAAGTTTGTCCCTTCGTCCACTTCGTCCACTTTGTCAAGTTCGTCCCCTTCGTCCATATCCTCCACTTCCTCAACTTCCTCCACTTCGTCAACTACGTCCATTTCTTCAACTTCCTCCACTTTGTCCATGTCGCCAACTTCGTCCACTTCGTCCATTCCTCCATTTCGTCCACTTCCTCCACTTCGTCAACTTCGTCCAGTTCGTCCACTTCGTCAACTTGGTTACTTCGTCCACTTCGTGAAGTTCGCCCACTTTGTCAACTTCATCAAGCTCATCCCCTTCGTCCACTTCGTCCACTTGCTCCACTTGCTCCACTTCGTCCCCTTCGTCCACTTCGTCCACTTGCTTCACTTACTCCACTTCGTCAAGTTCTTCCACTTCGTCCACTTCGTCAACCTCGTCCACTTCCTCCACTTCCTCAATGTCGTCGACTTACTCCACTTCAATCACTTCCTACACTTCTTCTAGTTCGTCAACTTCGTCCACTCCCTCCACTTCGTCCACTTCGTCAAATTCGTCCATTTTGTCCACTTCGTGAAGTTCGTCCACTTCCTCCACTTCCTCCACCTCCTCCACTTCGTCCACTTCGTCAACTTCATCAACTTCCTCCACTTCCTCCACTTCCTGCACTTCCTCCACTTCGTCCACTTTCTCCACTTCATCCACTTCGTCAACTTCGTCCACTTCCTCCTCTTCGTCCAGTTCTTTCACTTCCTCCACTTCGTCTACATTCTCCACTTCGTCCACTTCCTCCACTTCCTCCACTTCGTCAAGTTCGTCCACTTCCTCTACTTCCACCACTTCCTCCACTTCCTCCTCCACTTCCTCTACTTCCCCACTTTGTCCACTTCGTCCAGTTCCTTCACTTCCACCACTTGCTCCACTTCCTCCTCCACTTCCTCAACATCGTCCACTTCCTCCACTTCATTCACTTCCTACACTTCTTCCACTTCGTCGACGTCGTCCACTTCCTCCACTCCCTCCACTTCGTCCACTTCGTCAACTTCGTCCACTTGTTCAACTTCATCCATTTCGTCCACTTCGTGAAGTTTGTCCACTTCCTCGACCTCCTCCACTTCCTCCACTTCCTCTTCTTCCTCCACTTCCTCCACTTCCTCCACTTCCTCCACTTCCTTCACTTCCTTCACTTCATCCATTTCCTCCCCTTCCTCCAATTCCTCCACCTCCTCCACCTCCTCCACTTCGTCAACTTCTTCCACTTCGTCCACTTCGTCCACTTCGTCCAATTCGTCCACTTCGTCCACTTTGTCCATTTCCTCCTCTTCGTCCACTTTGTCCACTTCGTCCACTTCGTCCACTTCGTCCACTTCGTCCACTTCGTCAACTTCGTCAACTTCATTGACTTCGTCCACTACCTCCACGTCGTCCACTACCTCCACTTCGTCCACTTCCTCCACTTCTTCCACGTCGTCATGTTCGTCCAGTTCTCCATCTTCTTCTTCATCTTCGTCGAATTCGTCAACTTCGTCAGCTTCGTCAAGTTCGTCCCTTCGTCCACTTCGTCAAGTTCATGCCCTTCATCCACTTCCTCCACTTCCTCCACTTCGTCCACTTCTTCCACTTCGTCCACTTCGTCAACTTCGTCCACTTCCTCAACATCATCCACTTCCTCCACTTCCTTCACTTCATCAACTTCGTCCACTTGTTCCACTTCCTCCAGTTCTTGCACTTCCTCCACTTCATCCACATTCTCCACTTCGTCCACTTCATCAACTTCGTCCACTTCGTCCATTTCGTCCACTTCATCAAGTTCGTCCACTTCTTGCACTTCCTCCACTTCGTCAAGTTCGTCCACTTCCTCCACTTCCTCCACTTTCTCCACTTCCTACGTTTCGTCCACTTCCTCCACTTCCTCAACATCGTCCATTTCCTCCAGTTCCTCCACTTCATTCACTTCCTCCACTTCGTCAACTTTGTCCACTTCCTCCACTGCCTCCACTCCGTCCACTTTGTCAACTTTGTCCACTTCGTCCAATTCGTCCACTTCGTCAAGTTCGTCCACTTCCTCCACTTCGTCCACTTCCTCCACTTCGTCAACTTCGTCCACTTGTTCAACTTCATCCATTTCGTCCACTTCGTGAAGTTTGTCCACTTCCTCCACTTCCTCCACTTCCTCCACTTCCTCTTCTTCCTCCACTTCCTCCACTTCCTCCACTTCCTCCACTTCCTCCACTTCCTCCACGTCCTTCACTTCCTTCACTTCATCCATTTCGTCCGCTTCCTCCAATTCCTCCACCTCCTCCACCTCCTCCACTTCGTCAACTTCTTCCACTTCGTCCACTTCGTCCAATTCGTCCACTTCGTCCACTTCGTCCATTTCCTCCTCTTCGTCCACTTTGTCCACTTCGTCCACCTCGTCAACTTCGTCAACTTCGTTTACTTCGTCCACTACCTCCACTTCGTCCACTACCTCCACTTCCTCCACTTCCTCCACTTCTTCCACGTTGTCCTGTTCGTCCAGTTCTCCATCTTCTTCTTCTACTTAGTCGAATTCGTCAACTTCGTCAGCTTCGTCAACTTCGTCCCTTCATCCACTTCGTCAAGTTCGTGCCCTTCATCCACTCCCTCCACTTCGTCCACTTCTTCCACTTCGTCCACTTCGTCAACTTCGTCCACTTCCTCAACATCATCCACTTCCTCCACTTCCTCCACTTCCTTCACTTCATCAACTTCGTCCACTTGTTCCACTTCCTCCAGTTCTTCCACTTCCTCCACTTCATCCACATTCTCCACTTCGTCCACTTCGTCCATTTCGTCCACTTCATCAAGTTCGTCCACTTCTTGCACTTCCTCCACTTCGTCAAGTTCGTCCACTTCCTCCACTTCCTCCACTTCGTCCACTTCCTCCACTTTCCACACTTCCTACGTTTCGTCCACTTCCTCCACTTCCTCAACATCGTCCATTTCCTCCACTTCCTCCACTTCATTCACTTCCTCCACTTCGTCAACTTTGTCCACTTCCTCCACTGCCTCCACTCCGTCCACTTTGTCAACTTTGTCAACTTCGTCCACTTCGTCCAATTCGTCCACTTCGTCAAGTTCGTCCACTTCCTCCATTTCCTCCACTCCCTCCACTTTGTCCACTTCCTCCACTTCCTTCACTTCGTCCACTTTGTCCACTTCGTACACTTCTTCCACTTCCTCCTCTTCCTCCACTTCCTCCATTTGGTCCATTTCCTCCACTTCCTCAACATCGTCCATTTCCTCTACTTCCTCCACTTCATCCACTTGTTCCATTTCGTCAACTTTGTCCACTTCCTCCACATTGTCCACTTCGTCCAATTCGTCAACTTCGTCAACTTTGTCAACTTCGTCCATTTCGTCCACTTCGTCAGGTTCGTCCACTTCCTCCACTTCCTCCACTTCCTCAACTTCGTCGACTCGTCCACTTCCTCCACTTCGTCCACGTAGCCAACTTCCTCCACTTCCTCCACTTCCTCCACTTCCTCCACTTCCATCACTTCGTCAACTTCGTCAACTTCGGCCACTTCGTCAACTTCGTCCACTTCCTCCACTTCGTCCAGTTCTTGAACTTGCTCCACTTTGTCCACATTCTCCATTTCCTCCACCTCGTCAACTTCGTCCACTTCGACCATTTCGTCCACTTCGTCAAGTTCGTCCACTTCGTCCACTTCCTCCACTTCATCAACTTTCTCCACTTCCTCTACTTCCACCATTTCGTCCACTTCCTCCACTTCCTCAACATCGTCCATTTCCTCCACATCCTCCACTTCGACCACTTCGTCCACTTCGTCAACTTCGTCCACTTCCTCCATTTCGTCCACTTCGTCAAGTTCGTCCACTTCCTCCACTTTGTCCATTTCGTCCACTTCGTCAACTTCGTCAAGTTCGTGAATTTCGTCCACATCGTCCACTTCCTCCACTTCCGCCACTTCATCAACTTCCTTCACTTTGTCCACTTTTCCTCTTCGTCCACTACCTCCAATTCGTCCACTTCGTCAACTTCGTCTACTTCCTCCACTTCCTCCACTTCCTCCACTTCTTCCACTTCCTCCACTTCCTGCACTTCCTCCACTTCCTCCACTTCGTCATGTTCGTCCACTTCGTCCAGTTCCTCTACTTCCTCCACCTCCTCCGCTTCCTCCACTTCCTCCACTTCCTTCACTTCCTCTATTTCGTCCTCTTCGTCCACTTCCTCCAGTTCCTCCACTTCCTCCACTTCGTCAACTTCTTCCAATTCGTCCACTTCATCCACTTCGTACATTTCGTCCACTTCGTCAAGTTCGTCCACTTCCTCCACTTCTTCCACTTCGTCAAGTTCGTCCACTTCCTCAACATCGTCCATTTCCTCTACTTCCTCCACTTCATTTACTTCATCCACTTCTTCCACTTCGTCAACTTTGTCCACTTCCTCCGCTTCGTCAACTTCGTCAACTTCGTCAACTTCGTCAACTTCGTCCACTTCGTCCATTTCGTCCACTTCTTCAGGTTCGTCCACTTCCTCCACTTCCTCCACTTTGTCCAATTCGTCCACTTAGTCCATTTCGTCCATTTCGTCCACTTCGTCCAGTTCGTTCACTTCCTCCACTTCGTTAAGTTCGTCCACTTCCTCCACTTCCTCCATTTCCCCACTTCCTCAACATCATCCATTTCCTCTACTTTCCTCCACTTCATTCACTTCATCCACTTCTTCCACTTCGTCAACTTTGTCCACTTCGTCCATTTCGTCCACTTCCTCAACTTCCTCCACTTTGTCCACTTCCTCCACTTCGTCAACTTCGTCCACTTGTTCAACTTCATCCATTTCGTCCACTTCGTGAAGTTTGTCCACTTCCTCCACTTCCTCCACTTCCTCCACTTCCTCTTCTTCCTCCACTTCCTCCACTTCCTCCACTTCCTCCACTTCCTCCACTTCCTCCACGTCCTTCACTTCCTTCACTTCATCCATTTCGTCCGCTTCCTCCAATTCCTCCACCTCCTCCACCTCCTCCACTTCGTCAACTTCTTCCACTTCGTCCAATTCGTCCACTTCGTCCACTTCGTCCATTTCCTCCTCTTCGTCCACTTTGTCCACTTCGTCCACCTCGTCAACTTCGTCAACTTCGTTTACTTCGTCCACTACCTCCACTTCGTCCACTACCTCCACTTCCTCCACTTCCTCCACTTCTTCCACGTTGTCCTGTTCGTCCAGTTCTCCATCTTCTTCTTCTACTTAGTCGAATTCGTCAACTTCGTCAGCTTCGTCAACTTCGTCCCTTCATCCACTTCGTCAATTCGTGCCCTTCATCCACTCCCTCCACTTCGTCCACTTCTTCCACTTCGTCCACTTCGTCAACTTCGTCCACTTCCTCAACATCATCCACTTCCTCCACTTCCTCCACTTCCTTCACTTCATCAACTTCGTCCACTTGTTCCACTTCCTCCAGTTCTTCCACTTCCTCCACTTCATCCACATTCTCCAGCTTCGTCCACTTCGTCCATTTCGTCCACTTCATCAAGTTCGTCCACTTCTTGCACTTCCTCCACTTCGTCAAGTTCGTCCACTTCCTCCACTTCCTCCACTTCCTCCACTTCCTCCACTTTCCACACTTCCTACGTTTCGTCCACTTCCTCCACTTCCTCAACATCGTCCATTTCCTCCACTTCCTCCACTTCATTCACTTCCTCCACTTCGTCAACTTTGTCCACTTCCTCCACTGCCTCCACTCCGTCCACTTTGTCAACTTTGTCAACTTCGTCCACTTCGTCCAATTCGTCCACTTCGTCAAGTTCGTCCACTTCCTCCATTTCCTCCACTCCCTCCACTTTGTCCACTTCCTCCACTTCCTTCACTTCGTCCACTTTGTCCACTTCGTACACTTCTTCCACTTCCTCCTCTTCCTCCACTTCCTCCATTTGGTCCATTTCCTCCACTTCCTCAACATCGTCCATTTCCTCTACTTCCTCCACTTCATCCACTTGTTCCATTTCGTCAACTTTGTCCACTTCCTCCACATTGTCCACTTCGTCCAATTCGTCAACTTCGTCAACTTTGTCAACTTCGTCCATTTCGTCCACTTCGTCAGGTTCGTCCACTTCCTCCACTTCCTCCACTTCCTCAACTTCGTCGACTCGTCCACTTCCTCCACTTCGTCCACGTAGCCAACTTCCTCCACTTCCTCCACTTCCTCACTTCCTCCACTTCCATCACTTCGTCAACTTCGTCAACTTCGTCCACTTCCTCCACTTCGTCCAGTTCTTGAACTTGCTCCACTTTGTCCACATTCTCCATTTCCTCCACCTCGTCAACTTCGTCCACTTCGACCATTTCGTCCACTTCGTCAAGTTCGTCCACTTCCTCCACTTCCTCCACTTCATCAACTTTCTCCACTTCCTCTACTTCCACCATTTCGTCCACTTCCTCCACTTCCTCAACATCGTCCATTTCCTCCATATCCTCCACTTCGACCACTTCGTCCACTTCGTCAACTTCGTCCACTTCCTCCATTTCGTCCACTTCGTCAAGTTCGTCCACTTCCTCCACTTTGTCCATTTCGTCCACTTCGTCAACTTCGTCAAGTTCGTGAATTTCGTCCACATCGTCCACTTCCTCCACTTCCGCCACTTCATCAACTTCCTTCACTTTGTCCACTTTTCCTCTTCGTCCACTACCTCCAATTCGTCCACTTCGTCAACTTCGTCTACTTCCTCCACTTCCTCCACTTCCTCCACTTCTTCCACTTCCTCCACTTCCTGCACTTCCTCCACTTCCTCCACTTCGTCCTCGTCATGTTCGTCCACTTCGTCCAGTTCCTCTACTTCCTCCACCTCCTCCGCTTCCTCCACTTCCTCCACTTCCTTCACTTCCTCTATTTCGTCCTCTTCGTCCACTTCCTCCAGTTCCTCCACTTCCTCCACTTCGTCAACTTCTTCCAATTCGTCCACTTCATCCACTTCGTACATTTCGTCCACTTCGTCAAGTTCGTCCACTTCCTCCACTTCTTCCACTTCGTCAAGTTCGTCCACTTCCTCAACATCGTCCATTTCCTCTACTTCCTCCACTTCATTTACTTCATCCACTTCTTCCACTTCGTCAACTTTGTCCACTTCCTCCGCTTCGTCAACTTCGTCAACTTCGTCAACTTCGTCAAGCTTCGTCCACTTCGTCCATTTCGTCCACTTCTTCAGGTTCGTCCACTTCCTCCACTTCCTCCACTTTGTCCAATTCGTCCACTTAGTCCATTTCGTCCATTTCGTCCACTTCGTCCAGTTCGTTCACTTCCTCCACTTCGTTAAGTTCGTCCACTTCCTCCACTTCCTCCATTTCCCCACTTCCTCAACATCATCCATTTCCTCTACTTCCTCCACTTCATTCACTTCATCCACTTCTTCCACTTCGTCAACTTTGTCCACTTCGTCCATTTCGTCCACTTCCTCAACTTCCTCCACTTTGTCGACTTCGTCCATTTCGCAACTTCGTCCACTTCCTCCACTTCGTCCATTTCGTCCACTTCCTCCACTTCGTCCACGTCTTCCAATTCGTCCACTTCCCCCACTTCGTCCACTTCCCCCACTTCGTCCACCTCGTCCACTTCGTCCACCTCGTCCACTTCGTCAACTTCGTTCACTTCGTTCACTTTGTCCATGTCGCCAACTTCGTCCATTCCTCCATTTCGTCCACTTCCTCCACTTCCTCCACTTCCTCCACTTCGTCAACTTCGTCCAGTTCGTCCACTTCGTCAACTTGGTTTACTTCGGCCACTTCGTGAAGTTCGTCGACTTTGTCAGCTTCGTCAAGTTCGTCCACTTCGTCCACTTGCTCCTCTTGCTCCACTTCGTCCCCTTCGTCCACTTGCTTCACTTACTCCACTTCGTCAAGTTCTTCCACTTCGTCCACTTCGTCAACCTCGTCCACTTCCTCCACTTCCTCAACGTCGTCCACTTCCTCCACTTCCTCCACTTCATTCACTTCCTACACTTCTTCCAGTTCGTCAACTTCGTCCACTTCGTCCACTTCGTCAAATTCGTCGATTTCGTCCACTTCGTGAAGTTCGTCCACTTCCTCCACTTCCTCCACCTCCTCCACTTCGTCAACTTCATCAACTTCCTCCACTTCCTGCACTTCCTCCACTTCCTCCACTTTCTCCACTTCGTCCACTTCGTCCACTTCTCTCTTCGTCGAGTTCTTCCACTTCCTCCACTTCGTCTACATTCTCCACTTCCTCCACTTCGTCAAGTTCGTCCACTTCCTCTACTTCCACCACTTCCTCCACTTCCTCCTCCACTTCCTCTACTTCCCCACTTTGTCCACTTCGTCCAGTTCCTTCACTTCCACCACTTTCTCCACTTGCTCCACTTCGTCCTCCACTTCCTCAACATCGTCCACTTCCTCCACTTCATTCACTTCCTACACTTCTTCCACTTCCTCTACTTCGTCCACATTCTCCACTTCGTCCACTTCCTCCAGTTCTTCCACTTCCTCTACTTCCTCCATTTCGTCCACTTCCTCAACATCATCTGTTTCGTCCACTTCCTCTACTTCATTCACTTCCTCCACTTTGTCCACTTCGTCCACTTCGTCAACTTCGTCCACTTCGTCCATTTCGTCCACTTCGTCAACTTTGTCCAGTTCCTCCACTTCTTCCACCTCTTCCACTTCCTCCACTTCCTCCACTTCCTCCACTTCGTCCAGTTCTTCCACTTCCTCCACTTCGTCAACTTTGTCCACGTCGTCAACTTCGTTCACTTCGTCCACTTCGTCCTCTTCGTCCACTTCGTCCAGTTCGTCAACTTCCTCCACTTCGTCCACTTCGTCAAGTTCGTCCACTTCCTCTATTTCCTCCACTTCGTCCACTTCCTCCACTTCCTCCACTTCGTCAACTTCGTCAAGTTCGTCCCCGTCGTCCACTTCGTTCAGTTCTTACACTTCGTCCACATTGTCCACTTCCTCCACTTCGTCCACTTCCTCCACTTCGTCAAATTCGTCCACTTCCTCCAGTTCGTTCTCTTCGTCCACTTCCTCCCTTTCGTCCACTTCTACTACTTCCTCAATATCGTCCATTTCCTCCACTTCCTCTAATTCATTCACTTCCTCCACTTCGTCCACTTCGTCAACTTCCTCCACTTCGACAACTTCGTCCACTTCGACAACTTCGTCAACTTCGTGCACTTCGTCCATTTCGTCCACTTCGTCAAGTTCGTCCACTTCCTCCACTTCGTCCACTTTGTCCACTTCGTCCACTTCGTCAACTTCATCCACTTCCTCCACTTCCTCCACTTCGTGAAGTTCGTGCAGTTCGTCCACTTCCTCTATTTCGTGCACTTCGTGCACTTCGTCCACTTCGTCCACTCCCTCCACTTCGTAAACTTCGTCAAGTTCGTCCCCTTCATCCACTTCGTCCACTTCCTCCACTTCCTCCACTTCATCAACTTCTTCCACTTCGTCCACTTCGTCAACTTCGACCACTTCCTCCACTTCTTCAACATCGTCCACTTCTTGCACTTCCTCCACTTCATTCACTTCCTGAACTTCTTCCTCTTTGTCAAAATCGTCCACTTCGTCTTCGTCCACTTCGTCCACTTCGTCCACTTCGTCAACTTCGTCCACTTCGTCAACTTCGTCCACTTCGTCCATTTCGTCCACTTCGTCAAGTTCGTCCACTTCCTCCACTCCTACACTTCCTCCACTTCCTCCCCTTCCTCCACTCTGTCCACTTCGTCTACTTCGTCCACTTGATCAACTTCGTCAACTTCCTCCACTTCCTCCACATCGCCCACTTCGTCCACTTTGTCCACTTTGTCCACTTCGTCCACTTCGTCAACTTCATCCACTTCCTCCACTTCATCCACTTCGTCCACTTCGCCAAGTTCGTGCACATCGTCCACTTCCTCTATTTCGTCCACTTCCTCCACATCCTCCACTTCGTAAACTTCGTCAAGTTCGTCCCCTTCATCTACTTCGTCCACTTCGTCCACTTCGTCCACTTCGTCAACGTCGTCAACTTCGTCCACTTCGTCAACTTCGTCCACTTCCTCCACTTCGTCCAGTTCTTCCACTTCCTCCATTTCGTCCACTTCGTCAAGTTCGTCCGCTTTGTCCGCTTCGTCACTTCCTGCACCTCGTCAACTTCTTCCACTTCGTCCACTTCTTCAACTTCGTCCACTTTCTCCACTTCCTCAACATTGTCCACTTCTTGCACTTCCTCCGCTCCATTCACTTCCTGAACTTCTTCCACTTCACCAACATCGTCCATTTCCTCCACTTCCTCCACATCGTCCACTTCATCCACTTCGTCAACTTCATCCACTTCGTCAAATTCGTCCACTTCCTCCAGTTCGTTCACTTCCTCCACTTCCTCCCATTCGTCCACTTCTACTACTTCCTCAATATCGTCCATTTCCTCCACTTTCTCCACTTCATTCACTTCCTCCACTGCCTCCACTTCGTGAACTTCGTCTACTTCCTCCAATTCGTCCACTACTTCCACTTCCTCCACTTCCTCCACTTCGTCCACTTCCTCTACTTCGTCCACTTTGTCCACTTCGTCCACTTCGTCAACTTCATCCCCTTCCTCCACTTCATCCACTTCCTCCACTTCGTCAAGTTCGTGCACTTCGTCCACTTCCTCTATTTCATCCACTTCGTCTACTTCGTGCACTTCGTCCACTTCGTCCACTTCCTCCACTTCATAAACTTCATCAAGTTCGTCCGCGTCGTCCACTTCGTCTAGTTCTTCCACTTCGTCCACATTGTCCACTTCCTCCACTTCGTCCACTTCCTTCACTTCGTCAAATTCGTCCACTTCCTCCACTTCGTTCACTTCCTCCACTTCCTCCCTTTCGTCCACTTCTACTACTTCCTCAATATCGTCCATTTCCTCAACTTCCTTCACTTCATTCACTTCCTCCACTTCGTCCACTTCGTCAACTTCGTCCAGTTCGACAACTTCGTCAACTTCGTGCACTTCGTCCATTTCGTCCACTTCGTCAAGTTCGTCCACTTCCTCCACTTCGTCCACTTTGTCCACTTCGTCCACTTCGTCAACTTCATCCACTTCCTCCACTTCGTCAAGTTCGTGCACTTCGTCCACTTTCTCTATTTCGTCCACTTCGTCCAATTCGTGCACTTCTTCCACTTCCTCCACTTTGTAAACTTCGTCAAGTTCGTCCCCGTCAACCACTTCATCCACTTCCTCCACTTCCTCCACTTCATCAACTTCTTCCACTTCGTCCACTTCGTCAACTTTGACCACTTCCTCCACTTCTTCAACATCGTCCACTTCTTGCACTTCCTCCACTTCATTCACTTCCTGAACTTCTTCCCCTTCGTCAACATCGTCCACTTCGTCCATTTCGTCAACTTCGTCCACTTCTCCATTTCGTCCACTTCGTCAAGTTCGTCCACTTCCTCCACTTCCTACACTTCCTCCACTTCTTCCACTTCATCCACTTCGTCCACTTCGTCAAGTTCGTCCACTTCCTCCACTTCGTCAAGTTCGTGCAGTTCGTCCACTTCCTCTATTTCGTCCACTTCGTGCACTTCCTCCACTTCCTCCACTCCCTCCACTGCGTAAACTTCGTCAAGTTCGTCCCCTTCATCCACTTCGTCAACATCATCCACTTCGTCCACTTCGTCAAGTTCGTCACTTCCTCTATTTCCTCCACTTCGTCCACTTCGTCCACTTCCTCCACTTCGTTAAATTCGTCCACTTCCTCCAGTTCGTTCACTAATCCAGTTCGTTCACTTCCTCGACTTCCTCCATTTCGTCCACTTTTACTACTTCTTCAATATCGTCCATTTCCTCCACTTCCTCCACTTCATTCACTTCCTCCACTTCGTCCACTTCGTCAACTTCGTCCACTTCGTCAACTTCGTCCACTTCGCAAACTTCGTCAACTTCGTGCACTTCGTCCATTTCGTCCACTTCGTCATGTTCGTCCACTTCATCCACTTCGTCGACTTTGTCCACCTCGTCTACTTCGTCAACTTCATCCACTTCATCCACTTCCTCCACTTCGTCAAGTTCGTGCACTTCGTCCACTTCCTCTATTTCGTCCACTTCGTGCACTTCGTCCACTTCCTCCACTTCCTCCACTTCGTCAAGTTCGTCCCCTTCATCCACTTCGTCCACTTCCTCCACTTCATCAACTTCTTCCACTTCGTCCACTTCGTCAACTTCGACCACTTCCTCCACTTCTTCAACATCGTCCACTTCTTGCACTTCCTCCACTTCACTGACTTCCTGAACTTCTTCCCCTTCTTCAACATCGTCCACTTCGTCCACTTCGCCCACTTCGTCAACTTCTATCATTTCGTCCATTTCGTCCATTTCGTCCACTTCGTCAAGTTCGTCCACTTCCTCCACTTCCTACACTTCCTCCACTTCCTCCCCTTCCTCCACTCTGTCCACTTCGTCTACTTCGGTCCACTTCATCAACTTCGTCAACTTCCTCCACTTCCTCCACATCGCCCACTTCGTCCAATTTGTCCACTTAGTCCACTTCGTCAACTTCATCCACTTCCTCCACTTCATCCACTTCGTCCACTTCGTCAAGTTCGTGCACTTCGTCCACTTCCTCTATTTCGTCCACTTCCTCCACTTCCTCCACTTCGTAAACTTCGTCCCCTTCATCCACTTCCTCCACTTCCTCCATTTCGTCCACTTCGTCAAGTTCGTCCGCTTCGTCCGCTTCGTCCACTTCCTCCACTTCCTCCACCTCGTCAATTTCTTCCACTTCGTCCACTTCTTCAACTTCGTCCACTTTCTCCACTTCCTCAACATTGTCCACTTCTTGCACTTCCTCCGCTCCATTCACTTCCTGAACTTCTTCCACTTCATCAACATCGTCCATTTCCTCCACTTCCTCCACATCGTCCACTTCATCCACTTCGTCAACTTCATCCACTTCGTCAAATTCGTCCATTTCCTCTAGTTCGTTCACTTCTTTCACTTCCTCCCTTTCGTGCACTTCTACTACTTCCTCAATATCGTCCATTTCCTCCACTTCCTCCACTTCATTCACTTCCTCCACTTCGTCAACTTCGTCCACTTCCTCCACTTCGTCCACTACTTCCACTTCCTCCACTTCATCCACTTCTTCCACTTTGTCCACTTCGTCTACTTCGTCAACTTCATCCACTTCCTCCACTTCATCCACTTCCTCCACTTCGTCATGTTCGTGCACTTCGTCCACTTCCTCTATTTCGTCCACTTCTTCCCACCTCGTGCACTTCGTGCACTTCCTCCACTTCCTCCACTTCCTCCACTTCGTAAACTTCGTCAAGTTCGTCCCCCTCATCCACTTCGTCCACTTCCTCCACATCATCAACTTCTTCCAACTTCGTCCACCTCGTCAACTTCGACCATTTCCTCCAGTTCTTCAACATCGTCCACTTCTTGCACTTCCTCCACTTCATTCACTTCCTGAACTTCTTCCCCTTCGTCAACATCGTCCACTTCGTCAAATTCGTCAACTTCGTCCATTTCGTCCACTTCGTCAAGTTCGTCCACTTCCTCCACTTCCTACACTTCCTCCCCTTCCTCCACTCTGTCCACTTCGTCTACTTCGTCCACTTCATCAACTTCGTCAACTTCCTCCACTTCCTCCACATCGCCCACTTCGTCCAATTTGTCCACTTCGTCCACTTCGTCAACTTCATCCACTTCCTCCACTTCATCCACTTCGTCCACTTCGTCAAGTTCGTGCACTTCCTCCACTTCCTCCACTTCGTAAACTTCGTCAAGTTCGTCCCCTTCATCCACTTCCTCCACTTCCTCCATTTCGTCCACTTCGTCAAGTTCGTCCGCTTCGTCCACTTCCTCCACCTCGTCAATTTCTTCCACTTCGTCCACTTCTTCAACTTCGTCCACTTTCTCCACTTCCTCAACATTGTCCACTTCTTGCACTTCCTCTGCTCCATTCACTTCCTGAACTTCTTCCACTTCATCAACATCGTCCATTTCCTCCACTTCCTCCACATCGTCCACTTCATCCACTTCGTCAACTTCATCCACTTCGTCAAATTCGTCCACTTCCTCCAGTTCGTTCACCTCCTCCACTTCCTCCCTTTCGTCCACTTCTACTACTTCCTCAATATCGTCCACTTCCTCCACTTCATTCACTTCCACCACTTCATCAACTTCGTCCACTTCCTCCACTTCGTCCACTACTTCCACTTCCTCCACTTCCTCCACTTCGTCCACTTTGTCCACTTCGTCCACTTCGTCAACTTCATCCACTTCCTCACTTCCTCCACTTCGTCAAGGTCGTGCACTTCGTCCACTTCCTCTATTTCGTCCACTTCGTCCACCTCGTGCACTTCGTGCACTTCGTCCACTTCATCCACTTCCTCCACTTCCTCCACTTCGTAAACTTCGTCAAGTTCGTCCCCTTCATCCACTTCGTCCACTTCCTCCACATTATCAACTTCTTCCACTTCGTCCACCTCGTCAACTTCGACCATTTCCTCCAGTTCTTCAACATCGTCCACTTCTTGCACTTCCTCCACTTCATTCACTTCCTGAACTTCTTCCCCTTCGTCAACATCGTCCACTTCGTCCACTTCGTCAACTTCGTCCATTTCGTCCACTTCGTCAAGTTCGTCCACTTCCTCCACTTCCTACACTTTCTCCACTTCCTCCCCTTCCTCCACTCTGTCCACTTCGTCTACTTCGTCCACTTCATCAACTTCGTCAACTTCCTCCACTTCCTCCACATCGCCCACTTCGTCCAATTTGTCCACTTCGTCAACTTCATCCACTTCCTCCACTTCATCCACTTCGTCCACTTCGTCAAGTTCGTGCACTTCGTCCACTTCCTCTATTTCGTCCACTTCCTCCACTTCCTCCACTTCGTAAACTTCGTCCCCTTCATCCACTTCCTCCACTTACTCCATTTCGTCCACTTCGTCAAGTTCGTCCGCTTCGTCCGCTTCGTCCACTTCCTCCACTTCCTCCACCTCGTCAATTTCTTCCACTTCGTCCACTTCTTCAACTTCGTCCACTTTCTCCACTTCCTCAACATTGTCCACTTCTTGCACTTCCTCCGCTCCATTCACTTCCTGAACTTCTTCCACTTCATCAACATCGTCCATTTCCTCCACTTCCTCCACATCGTCCACTTCATCCACTTCGTCAACTTCATCCACTTCGTCAAATTCGTCCACTTCCTCCAGTTCGTTCACTTCCTCCACTTCCTCCCTTTCGTCCACTTCTACTGCTTCCTCAATATCGTCCATTTCCTCCACTTCCTCCACTTCATTCACTTCCTCCACTTCGTCAACTTCGTCCACTTCCTCCACTTCGTCGACTACTTCCACTTCCTCCACTTCCTCCACTTCGTCCACTTTGTCCACTTCGTCCACTTCGTCAACTTCATCCACTTCGTCCACTTCATCCACTTCCTCCACTTCGTCAAGTTCGTGCACTTCGTCCACTTCCTCTATTTCGTCCACTTCGTCCGCCTCGTGCACTTCGTGCACTTCGTCCACCTCGTGCACTTCGTCCACTTCGTCCACTTCATCCACTTCCTCCACTTCGTTAAGTTTGTCCACTTCCTCCACTTCCTCGATTTCCCCACTTCCTCCACTTCCTCAACATCGTCCATTTCCTCTACTTCCTCCACTTCATTCACTTCATCCACTTCTTCCACTTCGTAAACTTTGTCCACTTCCTCCACTTCCTCCACTTCGTCCACATCGTCCATTTCGTCCACTTCGTCAGATTCGTCCACTTCGTCAACTTCCTCCACTTTGTCGACTTCGTTCACTTCCTCTACTTCGTCCATTTCGTCCACTTCCTCCACTTCGTCCACGTCTTCCAATTCGTCCACTTCCCCCACTTCGTCCACCTCGTCCACTTCGTCAACTTCGTCCACTTCGTCCCCTTCGTCAACTTCGTTCACTTCGTCCATTTCGTCAACTTCGTATACCTCGTCCACGTCGTCCACTTCCTCCACTTTGTCCACTTCGTCCACTTCCTCCACTTCGTCCACTTCTTCCACTTCGTCCATTTCCTCCACTTCCTCCACTTCCTCCATTTCGTCCACTTCCTCCACTTCGTCCATTTCCTCTACTTCCTCCACTTCATTCACTTCATCCACTTCTTCCACTTCGTCAACTTTGTCCACTTCCTCCACTTCCTGCACTTTGTCCACTTCCTCCACTTCGTCCATTTCGTCCACTTCCTCAGGTTCGTCTACTTCCTCCACTTCCTCCACTTCCTCCACTTTGTCCACTTCGTCAACTCCGTCGACTTCGTCCACTTCGTCCACATCGCCAACTTCGTCAACTACGTCCACTTTGTCCACTTTGTGCATTTCGTCCAGTTCGTCAGGTTCGTCCACTTCTTCCACTTCCTCCACTTTGTCCACTTCGTCCACTTCGTCAACTTCGTCCACTTCCTCCACTTCGTCCAATTTTTCCACTTCTCCACTTCTTCCACTTCCTCCACTTCGTCCACTTCATCCACGTCGCCAACTTCCTCAACTTCGTCCACTTCGTCCACTTCGGTCACTTTGTCCACTTCGTGAACTTCGTTTACGTCGTCCACTTCCTCCACTTCCTCCACTTCCTCCACTACCTCCACTTCGTCCAGTTCTTCATCTTCTTCTTCCACTCCGTCCACTTCGTCCAATTCGTCAAGTTCGTCAAGTTCGTCCCTTCGTCCACTTCGTCCACTTTGTCAAGTTCGTCCCCTTCGTCCATATCCTCCACTTCCTCAACTTCCTCCACTTCGTCAACTACGTCCATTTCTTCCACTTCCTCCACTTTGTCCATGTCGCCAACTTCGTCCACTTCGTCCATTCCTCCATTTCGTCCACTTCCTCCACTTCGTCAACTTCGCCCAGTTCGTCCACTTCGTCAACTTGGTTTACTTCGTCCACTTCGTGAAATTCGTCCACTTTGTCAACTTCATCAAGTTCATCCCCTTCGTCCACTTCGTCCACTTGCTCCACTTGCTCCACTTCGTCCCCTTCGTCCACTTCGTCCACTTGCTTCACTTACTCCACTTCGTCAAGTTCTTCCAGTTCGTCCACTTCGTCAACCTCGTCCACTTCCTCCACTTCCTCAACGTCGTCCACTTCCTCCACTTCAATCACTTCCTACACTTCTTCCAGTTCGTCAACTTCGTCCACTTCGTCAAATTCGTCCATTTCGTCCTCTTCGTGAAGTTCGTCCACTTCCTCCACTTCCTCCACCTCCTCCACTTTGTCCACTTCGTCAACTTCATCAACTTCCTCCACTTCCTCCACTTCCTGCACTTCCTCCACTTCCTCCACTTTCTCCACTTCATCCACTTCATCCACTTCGTCCACTTTCTCCACTTCATCCACTTCGTCAACTTCGTCCACTTCCTCCTCTTCGTCCAGTTCTTTCACTTCCTCCACTTCGTCTACATTCTCCACTTCCTCCACTTCCTCCACTTCCTCCACTTCCTCCACTTCGTCAAGTTCGTCCACTTCCTCTACTTCCACCACTTCCTCCACTTCCTCCTCCACTTCCTCTACTTCCCCACTTTGTCCACTTCGTCCAGTTCCTTCACTTCCACCACTTCCTCCACTTGCTCCACTTCCTCCTCCACTTCCTCAACATCGTCCGCTTCCTCCACTTCATTCACTTCCTACACTTCTTCCACTTCGTCAACGTCGTCCACTTCCTCCACTCCCTCCACTTCGTCCACTTCGTCAACTTCGTCCACTTGTTCAACTCCATCCATTTCGTCCACTTCGTGAAGTTTGTCCACTTCCTCGACTTCCTCCACTTCCTCCACTTCCTCTTCTTCCTCCACTTCCTCCACTTCCTCCACTTCCTCCACTTCCTCCACTTCCTTCACTTCATCCATTTCGTCCCCTTCCATAAATTCCTCCACCTCCTCCACCTCCTCCACTTCGTCAACTTCTTCCACTTCGTCCACTTCGTCCAATTCGTCCACTTCGTCCATTTCCTCCTCTTCGTCCACTTCGTCCACTTCGTCCACTTCGTCCACTTCGTCCACTTCGTCCACTTCGTCCACTTCGTCCACTTCGTCCACTTCGTCCACTTCGTCCACTTCGTCCACTTCGTCCACTTCGTCCACTTCGTCCACTTCGTCAACTTCGTCAACTTCATTCACTTCGTCCACTACCTCCACTTCCTCCACTTCTTCCACGTCGTCCTGTTCGTCCAGTTCTCCATCTTCTTCTTCATCTTCGTCGAATTCGTCAACTTCGTCAGCTTCGTGAAGTTCGTCCCTTCGTCCACTTCGTCAAGTTCGTGCCCTTCATCCACTTCCTCCACTTCCTCCACTACGTCCACTTCTTCCACTTCCTCCACTTCCTCCACTTCCTTTACTTCATCAACTTCGTCCACTTGTTCCACTTCCTCCAGTTCTTGCACTTCCTCCACTTCATCCACATTCTCCACTTCGTCCACTTCATCAACTTCGTCCACTTCGTCCATTTCGTCCACTTCATCAAGTTCGTCGACTTCTTGCACTTCCTCCACTTCGTCAAGTTCGTCCACTTCCTCCACTCCCTCCACTTCCTCCACTTTCTCCACTTCATACGTTTCGTCCACTTCCTCCACTTCCTCAACATCGTCCATTTCCTCCACTTCCTCCACTTCATTCACTTCCTCCACTTCGTCAACTTTGTCCACTTCCTCCACTGCCTCCACTCCGTCCACTTTGTCAACTTTGTCCACTTCGTCCAATTCGTCAAGTTCGTCCACTTCCTCCACTTCGTCCACTTCGTCCACTTCCTCCACTTCGTCTACTTGTTCAACATCATCCATTTCGTCCACTTCGTGAAGTTTGTCCACTTCCTCTTCTTCCTCCACTTCCTCCACTTCCTCCACTTCCTCCACTTCCTCCACTTCCTTCACTTCCTTCACTTCATCCATTTCGTCCGCTTCCTCCAATTCCTCCACTCCTCCACCTCCTCCACTTCGTCAACTTCTTCCACTTCGTCCAATTCGTCCATTTCCTCCTCTTCCTCCACTTTGTCCACTTCGTACACTTCGTCCACCTCGTCAACTTCGTCAACTTCGTTCACTTCGTCCACTACCTCCACTTCGTCCACTACCTCCACTTCGTCCACTTCTTCCACGTCGTCCTGTTCGTCCAGTTCTCCATCTTCTTCATCTACTTCGTCGAATTCGTCAACTTCGTCAGCTTCGTCAAGTTCGTCCCTTCGTCCACTTCGTCAAGTTCGTGCCCTTCATCCACTTCCTCCACTTCCTCCACTTCGTCCACTTCTTCCACTTCGTCCACTTCGTCAACTTCGTCCACTTCCTCAACATCATCCACTTCCTCCACTTCCTCCACTTCCTCCACTTCCTTCACTTCATCAACTTCGTCCACTTGTTCCAGTTCCTCCAGTTCTTCCACTTCCTCCACTTCATCCACATTCTCCACTTCGTCCACTTCGTCCACTTCGTCCACTTCGTCCACTTCGTCCACTTCGTCCACTTCATCAAGTTCGTCCACTTCTTGCAGTTCCTCCACTTCGTCAAGTTCGTCCACTTCCTCCACTTCCTCAACATCGTCCATTTCCTCCACTTCCTCCACTTCGTTCACTTCATCAACTTCGTCCACTTGTTCCACTTCCTCCAGTTCTTCCACTTCCTCCACTTCATCCATATTCTCCACTTCGTCCACTTCGTCCATTTCGTCCACTTCATCAAGTTCGTCCACTTCTTGCACTTCCTCCACTTCGTCAAGTTCGTCCAGTTCCTCCACTTCCTCCACTTCGTCCACTTCCTCCACTTCTCCACTTCCTACGTTTCGTCCACTTCCTCCACTTCCTCAACATCGTCCATTTCCTCCACTTCGTCCACTTCATTCACTTCCTCCACTTCGTCAACTTTGTCCACTTCCTCCACTGCCTCCACTCCGTCCACTTCGTCAACTGTGTCAACTTCGTCCACTTCGTCAATTCGTCCACGTCGTCATGTTCGTCCACTTCCTCCATTTCCTCCACTTCCTCCACTTTGTCCACTTCCTCCACTTCCTTCACTTCGTCCACTTTGTCCACTTCGTACACTTCTTCCACTTCCTCCTCTTCCTCCACTTCCTCCATTTGGTCCATTTCCTCTACTTCCTCCACTTCATCCACTTGTTCCATTTCGTCAACTTTGTCCACTTCCTCCACATTGTCCACTTCGTCCAATTCGTCAACTTTGTCAACTTCGTCCATTTCGTCCACTTCGTCAGGTTCGTCCACTTCCTCCACTTCCTCCACTTCCTCCACTTCGTCGACTTCGTCTACCTCCTCCACTTCGTCCACGTAGCCAACTTCCTCCACTTCCTCCACTTCCTCCACTTCCTCCACTTCCATCACTTCGTCAACTTCGTCAACTTCGGCCACTTCGTCAACTTCGTCCACTTCCTCCACTTCGTCCAGTTCTTGAACTTGCTCCACTTTGTCCACATTTTCCATTTCCTCCACCTCGTCAACTTCGTCCACTTCGACCATTTCGTCCACATCGTCAAGTTCGTCCACTTCGTGCAGTTCCTCCACTTCATCAACTTTCTCCACTTCCTCTACTTCCACCATTTCGTCCACTTCCTCCAGTTCCTCAACATCGTCCATTTCCTCCACATCCTCCACTTCGACCACTTCGTCCACTTCGTCCACTTCCTCCACTTCGTCCAGTTCCTCTACTTCCTCCACCTCCTCCGCTTCCTCCACTTCCTCCACTTCCTTCACTTCCTCCATTTCGTCCTCTTCCTCCACTTCCTCCAGTTCCTCCACTTCGTCAACTTCTTCCAATTCGTCCACTTCATCCACTTCGTACATTTCGTCCACTTCGTCAAGTTCGTCCACTTCCTCCACTTCTTCCACTTCGTCAAGTTCATCCACTTCCTCAACATCGTCCATTTCCTCTACTTCCTCCACTTCATTCACTTCATCCACTTCTTCCACTTCGTCAACTTTGTCCACTTCCTCCGCTTCGTCCACTTCGTCCACTTCGTCAACTTCGTCAACTTCGTCCACTTCGTCCATTTCGTCCACTTCTTCAGGTTCGTCCAGTTCCTCCACTTCGTCCACTTTGTCCAATTCGTCCACTTAGTCCATTTCATCCATTTTGTCCACTTCGTCAAGTTCGTTCACTTCCTCCACTTCGTTAAGTTCGTCCACTTCCTCCACTTCCTCCATTTCCCCACTTCCTCAACATCGTCCATTTCCTCTACTTCCTCCACTTCATTCACTTCATCCACTTCTTCCACTTCGTCAACTTTGTCCACTTCGTCCACTTCGTCCATTTCGTCCACTTCGTCAGATTCGTCCACTTCCTCAACTTCCTCCACTTTGTCGACTTCGTCCATTTCGCAACTTCGTCCACTTCGTCCATTTCGTCCACTTCCTCCACTTCGTCCACGTCTTCCAATTCGTCCACTTCCCCCACTTCGTCCACTTCCCCCACTTCGTCCACCTCGTCCACTTCGTCAACTTCGTCCACTTCGTCAACTTCGTTCACTTCGTCCACTTCGTCAACTTCGTATACCTCGTCCACCTCCTCCACTTCCTCCACTTCCTCCACTTCGTCCACTTCGACCATTTCGTCCACTTCCTCCACTTCCTCCACTTCGTCCACTTCCTCCACTTCCTCCACTTCCTCCATTTCGTCCAGTTCCTCCACTTCCTCAACATCGTCCATTTCCTCTACTTCCTCCACTTCATTCACTTCATCCACTTCTTCCACTTCGTTAACGTTGTCCACTTCCTGCACTTTGTCCACTTCGTCAACTTCGTCCACTTCGTCCATTTCGTCCACGTCGTCAGGATCGTCTACTTCCTCCACTTCCTCCACTTTGTCCACTTCGTCAACTCCGTCGACTTCGTCCACTTCGTCCACATCGTCAACTTCGTCAACCTCGTCCACTTTGTCAACTTCGTCCATTTCGTCCAGTTCGTCAAGTTCGTCCGCTTCTTCCACTTCCTCCACTTTGTCCACTTCGTCCACTTCCTCCACTTCGTCCAATTTTTCCACTTCGTCCACTTCTTCCACTTCCTCCACTTTGTCCACTTCATCCACGTCGCCAACTTCGTCAACTTCGTCCACTTCGTGAACTTCGTTTACGTCGTCCAGTTCCTCCACTTCCTCCACTTCCTCCACTACCTCCACTTCGTCCAGTTCTTCTTCTTCTTCTTCCACTCCGTCCACTTCGTCCAATTCGTCAACTTCGTCAAGTTCGTCCCTTCGTCGACTTCGTCCACTTTGTCAAGTTCGTCCCCTTCGTCCACTTCCTCCACTTCCTCAACTTCCTCCACTTCGTCAACTTCTGCCACTTCGTCAACTACGTCCATTTCTTCAACTTCCTCCACTTTGTCCATGTCGCCAACTTCGTCCACTTCGTCCACTCCTCCATTTCGTCCACTTCCTCCACTTCCTCCACTTCGTCAACTTCGTCCAGTTCGTCAACTTGGTTTACTTGGCCACTTCGTGAAGTTCTTCCACTTTGTCAACTTCGTCAAGTTCGTCCACTTCGTCCACTTGCTCCACTTGCTCCACTTCGTCCCCTTCGTCCACTTGCTTCACTTACTCCACTTCGTCAAGTTCTTCCACTTCGTCCACTTCGTCAACCGCGTCCACTTCCTCCACTTCCTCAACGTCGTCCACTTCCTCCACTTCATTCACTTCCTACACTTCTTCCAGTTCGTCAACTTCGTCCACTTCGTCCAGTCCCTCCACTTCGTCCACTTCGTCAAATTCGTCCATTTCGTCCATTTCGTGAGTTCGTCCACTTCCTCCACTTCCTCCACCTCCTCCACTTCGTCCCACTTCGTCAACTTCATCAACTTCCCCACTTCCTGCACTTCCTCCACTTCCTCCACTTTCTCCATTCGTCCACTTCGTCAAACTTCGTTCCACTTCCTCCTCTCGTCGAGTTCTTCCACTTCCTCCACTTCGTCTACATTCTCCACTTCCTCCACTTCCTCCACTTCGTCAAGTTCGTCCACTTCCTCTACTTCCACACTCCTCCACTTCTACTCCACTTCCTCTACTTCCCCACTTGTCCACTCGTCCAGTCCTTCACTTCCACCACTCCTCCACTTGCTCCACTTCCTCCTCATTCCTCAACATCGTCCACTTCCTCGACTTCATTAACTTCCTACACTTCTTCCACTTCGTCAACGTCGCCACTTCCTCCACTCGCTCCACTTCGTCCACTGTTAACTTCTCCATTCGTCCACTTCGGTGAAGTTTGTCCACTTCCTCCACTTCCTCCACCTCCTCACTTCTCCACCTCCTCCACTTCGTACACTTCGTCCACTTTATCAGCTTCCTCCACTTCCTCCACTTCGGCCACTTCCTCCACTTCTCCACTTCCTCCACTTCCTCCACTTCCTGCACGTTCCACTTCCTCCACTGCGTCCACTTCCTCCACTTCGTCAACTTCGTCAACTTCGTCAACTTCGTCCACTTCGTCAACTTCGTCCACTTCCTCCACTTCGTCCAGTTCTTCCACTTCCTCCACTTCGTCCAACTTCTCCACTTCGTCCACTTCCTCCCCTTCGTCAACTTCGTCCATTTCGTCCACCTCGTCAAATTCGTCCACTTCGTCCACTTCTTCCACTTCCTCCACTTCCTCCACTTCCTCCACTTCGTCAACTTCGTCAAGTTCGTCCCCTTCGTTCACTTCCTCCACTTCCTCCACTTTGTCAACATCTTCCACTTCGTCCACTTCGTCCCCTTCCTCCACTTCCTCAACATCGTCTACTTCTTCCACTTCCTCCACTTCGTCAACATCATCCAATTCCTGCACCTCCTCAACTTCGTCCACCTGTTCCTCTTGGTCAAGTTCGTCGACTTCCTCTACTTCCACCACTTCTTCCACTTCCTCCTCCACTTCCTCTACTTCCTCCACTTTGTCCACTTCGTCCAGTTCCTTCACTTCCACCACTTCCACCACTTGCTCCACTTCATTCACTTCCTACACTTCTTCCACTTCGTCAACGTCGTCTATTTCCTCCACTCCCTCCACTTCGTCAACTTCGTCCACTTGTTCAACTTCATCAATTTCGTTCCCTTCGTGAAGTTTGTCAACTTCCTCCACTTCCTCCACCTCCACTTCTACACTTCGTACACTCGTTCGTACACTTCGTACACTTCGTCAACTTTATCAACTTCCTCCACTTCCTCCACTTCTTCCACTTCCTCCACTTCTTCCACTTCCTCCACTTCCTCCACTTCGTCAACTTCGTCCACTTCCTCCACTTCGTCCAGTTCTTCCACTTCCTCCATTTCGTCCCCATTCTCCACTTCGTCTACTTCCTCCCCTTCGTCAACGTCGTCAACTTCGTCCATTTCGTCCACCTCGTCAAATTCGTCCACTTCCTCCACTTGCTCCACTTCGTCCACTTCCTCCACTTCGTCCACTTCCTCCACTTCGTCAACTTCGTCAAGTTCGTCCCCTTCGTTCACTTCCTCCACTTTCTCAACATCTTCCACTTCCTCACTTCGTCCCCTTCCTCCACTTCCTCAACATCGTCCACTTCTTCCACTTCCTCCTCTTCATTCACTTCGTCAACATCATCCAATTCCTCCACTTCCTCACATTCGTCCACTTCATCCAGTTTGTCCGCTTCGTCCATTTCGTCCAATTCGTCCACTTCCTCAACTTCCTCCACTTCGTCCACTTTGTCCACTACGTTCAGTTCTTCCACTTCGTCACTACCTCCACTTCGTCAACTTTGTCCACTTCGTCAACTTCGTCCACTTCCTCTAATTGTTCCAGTTCTTCCACTTCCTCCACTTCGTCCACATTCTCTACTTCGTCAACTTCGTCCACTTCGTCCATTTCGTCCATTTCGTCCACTTCGTCACGTCCACTTCCTCCACTTCCTCCACTTCGTCAAGTTCGTCCACTTCCTCCACTTCCTCCACTTCGTCCACTTCCTCCCCTTCGTCAATTTCGTCAACTTCGTCCATTTCGTCCACCTCGTCAAGTTCGTCTATCTTCCACTTTCACCACTTCTTCCACTTTGTCCACTTCGTCCCCTTCGTCCACTTTGTCCACTTCCTGCACTTCATCCACTTCGTCCACTTCATCAAGTTCGACCACTTCCTCCACTTCCTCCACTTCGTCCCCTTCCTCCACTTCCTCAACATCGTCCACTTCTTCCACTTCCTCCACTTCATTCACTTCGTCAACATCATCCAATTCCTCCACTTCCTCACATTCGTCCACTTCATCCACTTTGTCCACTTCGTCCATTTCGTCCAATTCGTCGTCCACTTCCTCAACTTCGTCCACTTCTTCCACTTCGTCCACTACCTCCACTTCGTCCACTTCGTCAACTTTGTCCACTTCCTCCACTTGGTCCAGTTCTTCCACTTCCTCCACTTCGTCCACATTCTCCACTTCGTCAACTTCGTCCACTTCGTTCGTTTTGTCCATTTCGTCCACTTCGTCACGTTCGTCCACTTCCTCCACTTCCTCCACTTCGTCAAGTTCGTCCACTTCCTCCACTTCCTCCACTTCGTCCACTTCCTCCCCTTCGTCAACTTCGTCAACTTCGTCCACTTCGTTCATTTCGTCCACCTCGTCAAGTTCGTCCACTTCTTCCACTTTCACCGCTTCTTCCACTTTGTCCACTTCGTCCCCTTCGTCCACTTTGTCCACTTCCTCCACTTCATCCACATCGTCCACTTCATCAAGTCGTCCACTTCGTCCACTTCGTCCACTCCTCTACTTCTCACTTCCTCCACTTCGTCCACTTCGTCCACTTCGTCCACTTCCTCGACTTCCTCCACTTCCTCCACTTCCTCCACTTCGTCAACTTCGTCAAGTTCGTCCCCTTCGTCCACTTCCTCCACTTCATCCACTTTGTCAATTTCGTCCACTTCGTCCATTTCGTCCACTTCGTCCACTTCCTCAACTTCCTCCACTTCGTCCACCTCGTCCACTACGTTCACTTCTTCCACTTCGTCCACTACTTCCACTTCGTCCACTTCGTCAACTTCGTCCACTTCCTCCACTTCGTCCACATTCTCCACTTCGTCAACTTCGTCCTCTTCGTCCATTCTGTCCATTTCGTCCACTTCGTCACGTTCGTCCACTTCCTCCGCTTCGTCAAGTTCGTCCACTCCCTCCACTTCCTCCACTTAGTCCACTTTTCAACTTCGTCCATTTCGTCCACCTCGTCAAGTTCGTCCACTTCCTCTACTTTCTCTACTTTCTCCACTTCTTCCACTTTCTCCACTTCGTCCACTTCGTCCTCTTTGTCCACTTCCTCCACTTCATCCACTTTGTCCACTTCGTCCACTTCATCAAGTTCGTCCACTTCGTCCACTTCCTCCACTTCCTCCACTTCCTCCACTTAGTCCACTTCGTCCACTTCCTTTACTTCGTCCAGTTCCTCCACTTCGTTAAGTTTGTCAAGTTCGTCCCCTTCGTCCAGTTCCTCCACTTCATCCACTTTGTCAACTTCGTCCACTTCGTCCATTTCGTCCACTTCCTCAGCTTCCTCCACTTTGTCCACTACGTTCACTTCTTCCACTTCGTCCACTTCCTCCACTTCGTCCACTTCGTCACTTCTCCACTTCTCCCACTTCCTCCACTTCGTACACTTCCTCCACTTCCTCCACTTCGTCCACTTCGTCAACTTCGTCCACTTCCTCCACTTCGTCCAGTTCTTCCACTTCCTCTTCATCCACATTCTCCACTTCCTCCACTTCGTCCACATTCTCCACTTCGTCAACTTCGTCCTCTTCGTCCATTCTGTCCATTCGTCCACTTCGTCACGTTCGTCCACTTCCTCCGCTTCGTCAAGTCGTCCACTCCCTCCACTTCCTCCACTTAGTCCACTTGTCAACTTCGTCCATTTCGTCCACCTCGTCAAGTTCGTCCACTTCCTCTACTTTCTCTACTTTTCCACTTCTTCCACTTTCTCCACTTCGTCCACTTCGTCCTCTTTGTCCACTTCCTCCATCATCCACTTTGTCCACTTCGTCCACTTCATCAAGTTCGTCCACTTCGTCCACTTCCTCCACTTCCTCCACTTCCTCCACTTCCTTTCGTCCACTTCGTCCACTTCCTTTACTTCGTCCAGTTCCTCCACTTCGTTAAGTTCGTCAAGTTCGTCCCCTTCGTCCAGTTCCTCCACTTCATCCACTTTGTCAACTTCGTCCACTTCGTCCATTTCGTCCACTTCCTCAGCTTCCTCCACTTCGTCCACTACGTTCACTTCTTCCACTTCGTCCACTTCCTCCACTTCGTCCACTTCGTCAACTTCGTCCACTTCTTCCACTTCCTCTACTTCCTCCACTTCCTCCACTTCCTCCACTTCGTCCACTTCTCCCACTTCCTCCACTTCGTACACTTCCTCCACTTCCTCCACTTCGTCCACTTCGTCAACTTCGTCCACTTCCTCCACTTCGTCCAGTTCTTCCACTTCCTCTTCATCCACATTCTCCACTTCCTCCACTTCCTCCACTTCGTCAACTTCGTCCACTTCGTCCATTTCGTTCACTTCATCAAGTTTGTCCACTTCCTCCACTTCGTCCAGTTCTTCCAATTCCTCCACTTCATCCACATTCTCCACTTCCTCCACTTCGTCAACTTCGCCCACTTTGTCCATTTCGTCCACTTCATCGAGTTCCTCCACTTCCTCTAATTCGTCAAGTTCGTCCACCTCCTCACTTCCTCCACTTTTCCACTTTCTCCAGTTCCTCGATTTCGTCCACTTCCTCCACTTCCTCAACATCGTCCATTTCCTCCACTTCTTCCACTTAATTCAAATCCTCCACTTCGTCAACTTTGTGCACATCCTCCACTTCGTCCATTTCGTCCACTTCGTCAAGTTCTTCCACTTCCTCCATTCCTCCGCTTTGTAAACTTCGTCCAGTTCCTCCACTTCGTCCATTCGTCCGCTTCGTCCACTTCGTCTACTTCGTCCAATTCGTCAACTTCGTCCACTTCGTCAACTTCGTCCACTTCCTCCACTTCGTCCAGTTCTTCCACTTCCTCTACTTCGTCCACATTCTCCACTTCCTCCACTTCGTCAACTTCGTCACTTCCTCCACTTCGTCCATTTCGTCCTCTTGGCATTGTTCGTCCACTTCGTCCTCTTCGTCCAATTCTTCATCTTCTCTTTCCTCTTCGTCCACTTCGTCCAATTCGTCAACTTCGTCAAGTTCGTCTACTTCCTCAACTTCGTCATGTTTGTCCCCTTCGTCCACTTCGTCCCCTTCCTCCACTTCGTCCACTTCTTCCACTTCGTCCACTTCGCCAACTTTGTCCACTTCTTCCACTTGCTCAACATCATCCACTTCCTCCGCTTCTTTCACTTCCTACACTTCTTCCACTTTGTCAACTACGTCCACTTCCTCCACTTCGTCCACTTCGTCAACCTCGACCACTTCGTCTATTTCGTCCTCTTCATGAAGTTCGTCCACTTCCTCCACTTCCTCCACTTCTTCCACCTCCTTCACTTCGTCCTCTTCGTCCACTTCGTCCACTTCGTCCACTTCGTCCACTTCGTCAACTTCCTCCACTCCCTCCACTTCCTCCGCCTCGTCCACTTCCTCCACTTCCTCCACTTCCTTCACTTCCTCAATTTCGTCTACTTCCTCCACTTCCTCAACATCGTCCATTTCCTCCACTTCCTCAACTTAATTCACTTCATCCACTCTTTCCAGTTTGTCACTTTGTCCACTTCCTCCACTTCCTCCACTTCGTCAACTTCGTCCATTTCGTCCACTTCGTCCACTTTGTCAGGTTCCCCACTCATCCCCACTTCCCTCAGCTTTGCCAACTCCCTTCGTCCACTTCTTCATCTTCTTCTTCCACTTCGTCCAGTTCGTCAACTTCGTCAAGTTCGTCCCCTTCGTCCACTTCGTCAACTTCGTCCACTTCCTCCACCACTTCCTCAACATCGTCCACTTCCTCCACTTCGTCAATTGTCCACTTCCTCCACTTCCTCCACTTCGTCCACTTCGCCAACTTCGTCCACTTCGTCCAGTTCGTCCACTTCGTCAAGTTGTCCACTTCCTCCACTTCCCCCACTTCGTCCAGTTGTTCCACTTCCCCACTTCCTCCACTTCTCCACTTCGTCCACTCCTCCATCCACTTCGTCCTTTTCGTCCACTTCGTCCACTTCGTCAGT